>NC_092149.1:43757876-44060376 GCF_045791955.1 Oncorhynchus clarkii lewisi | reverse complement strand
CTCGTGGTACCCTTCCTGCAGGCTCATCCCGACTAGAGGTCGACCGATTAATCTGCATGGCCGATTTCAAGTTTTCACAACAATCTGCATTTTTGGACGCCTATTATGGCCGATTACATTGCAGTCCATGAGGAGACTGCGTGGCACGCTGACCACCTGTTACGCGAGTGCAGCAAGGAGCCAAGATAAGTTTAATGCTAGCTAGCAACTTATCTTATAAAAAAAACAATCAATCTTAACTAGTGAATGTTACCTACACATGGTTGATGATATTATTAGTTCATCTAGCTTGTCCTGTGTTGCATATAATCAATGCGTTGCCTGTTAATTTATCATTGAATCACAGCCTACTTCGCCAAACGGGAGACTATTTAACAAGTGCATTCGTGAAAAAAGCACTGTCGTTGCACCAATGTGTACCTAACCATAAACATCAATGCCTTTCTTAAAATCAATACACGTATGTTTTTTTTAAACCTGCATTTTTAGTTAATATTGCCTGCTAACATGAATATCTTATAACTAGGGAAATTGTGTCACTTCTCTTGCGTTCTGTGCAAGCAGAGTCAGGGTATATGCAGCAGTTTGGGCTGCCTGGCTTGTTGCGAACTGTGAAGACCATTTTTTCCTAACAAAGACCGTAATTAATTTGCCAGAATTGTACATAATTATGACATAACATTGAAGGTTGGGCAATGTAACAGCAATATTTAGACTTGTGGATGCCACCCGTTCGATAAGATACGGAACAGTTCCATATTTCACTGAAATAATAATGACCTGAGGGTCATATTTCTGTATGTTTGCTCTATCAAATCATAGACTTAATTATAATAGTCTGACTGAGCGGCGGTAGGCAGCAGCAGGCTCGTAAGCATTCATTCAAACAGCACTTTCCTGTGTTTGCCAGTAGCTCTTCGCTGTGCTTCAAGCATTGCGCTGTTTATGACTTCAAGCCTATTAACTCCCGAGATTAGGCTGGCAATACTATAGTGCCTATAAGAACATCCAATAGTCAAAGGTGTATATGAAATAGAAATGGTATAGAGAGAAATAGTCCTACAATCTAAAACTTCTTAACTGGGAATATTGAAGACTCATGTTTAAAGGAAGCACCAACTTTTATATGTTCTGAGCAAGGAACTTAAACGTTACATGGCACATATTGCACTTTTACTTCTCCAACACTGTTTTTGCATTATTTAAACCAAATTGAACATGTTTCATTATTTTTTTGAGACTACATTTATTTTATTTCTGTATTATATTAAGTTAAAATAAGTGTTCATTCAGTATTGTTGTAATTGTCATTTATTACAAATGTGTATATATAAAAATCGGCCGATTTGACTCATTATCGTCTTTTTTTGGTCCTCCAATCGGTATCGGCGTTGAAAAATCATAATCGGTCGACCTTTAATCATGACATGACCCTCCAGCATGACAATGCCACCAGCCATACTGCTCGTTCTGTGCGTGACTTCCTGCAAGACAGGGATGTCAGTGTTCTACCGTGGCCAGCGAAGAGCCCGGATCTCAATCCCATTGAGCACGTCTGGAATCTGTTGGATCAGAGGGCTAGGGCCACCCCTCCCCCCAGAAATGTCTGGGAACTTGCATGTGCCTTGGTGGAAGAGTGGGGTAACATCCCACAGCAAGAACTAACAAATCTGGTGCTCTCCATGAGGAGGAGATGCACTGCAGTACTTAATGCAGCTGGTGGCCACAACAGATATTGACTGTTACTTTTGATTTTGACCCCACCCTTTGTTCAGGGACACATTATTCCATTTCTGTTAGTCACATGTTTGTGGAACTTGTTCAGTTTGTCTTAGTTGTTGAATCTTATGTTCATACAAATGTTTACACGTGGAATTTGCTGAAAATAAATGCACTTGACAGGGAGGACATTTCTTTTTTAGCTGTGTATGAATGTATATATATGTGTGATGTATGTATGTATGTATGTATGTATGTATATATACATGCATGTTTTTGTTTGGAGGTCGTGGCCCCAGGGCATGTAGCCTGTCGGTAATCCGGCTGTTAGCATCAATTTTTTTTACATGTATTTTTTTGCATGTGTTACCATATTGATTAGACATTTCTGTGATGGGCTATATGCCCAACTCTTACTGAATTTCTATTTTATTTCACAATGTGTTTCAGGGGAAAGAAAACTTTGAGCAAGAAGAAGCTGAAACGGCGCCAAAAGGTCAAGTCAAAAGTCAAAACAAGAACCAAGGTAAGATATATATTTTATTGGTACAAGAGGGACATTTCTTTCCTTGTGAGTTACTCACTTTTTTTCAGAATAAAACATTGTTTTCATTGCAAATTTGTTGCTTTTTAGTTATTTTTAGTCAAAGAAAGTTGGAGTTGCCTATTGAGAATCTCAAGCTGAGAATAAAATGATATTTTCTTGTAATGCTTCACCTTTATCAAAGCATTTTATTTTCATGGTACAACTCGTATACATAACTACACCTCCTAGGCTATACACATGTATGAGCACAGGCTTGCTTAGCTGGTTTTGCCGTTGATCAAATGAACTCTGCTGATTTTGATTATAACAACATTAATGCATTAGTTTCTCCCTCATTAATATTTAAGTTGGTTGCCAGGAACACCGTTTTACTTAGTCGGCTTGACCAACTGCCAGGGCTCCAGCTCTCTCACCTGGAAGAGTAGCTGGAGAAGGAGGTTGAAGTAGTAATGGGAGTGGGTCTGGCTTGGGTGTGATGGAGCTGTTGCTGAGCAACCTATGTGTTCCACATTTCCACGGACACCGTTGCCAGCCTGCCCTCCATCTCCTCACCTGTGCTAGAACTCTTTCCTTTGTGTTTCTCTGTGCAGGGCTAGGAATAAAATGGTGTAGTAGGCCCTACCCGTATAGTCTCCCAAACCTAAACAAACCCCCAGAGCTGATGTCGAAGCCTATTGGATATATTTATCTTTTCTTTCACATTGCAAGTGTCATCTGCACTGTGGTGGGACCCTGGTAATGCCTGGCTGTTGAGGACTTTCTTTCTTTAGCAGTTAAAACATTTCCCCTGTGAGTGTTGAGCCACAAGCAGGCAGAGGGCAGAGCGATGCAGACAGGCACAAGCCAAACATCAGACGGTGGGTGCGGCTGGTCCGATTTTCACTCATGCCTCTCTCATACAGGTGGGGCTGGTTCCTTTCTCTCTGGCTCCCCTCTCTGATCTAGTGTGGGACTGGTCCTATTTCACGCCCGTTTCCCCTTCTGATACGGCTCGGGCCAGTTTGTGCTTTAGAACACGCCTCCCCCTCTGTCACAGCATGGTATTTAAAGATATACTCAGCGAAGTGACTTTGCACGAGCAGCACCACGATATTGCGACGAGTGAGACAGAAGGTTTAGTTCTCACAGCCAGACACTTATGTGCGCAAGTTCGCTTCACGCAGTTACGTGGTAGATACGACAACGGAACTGTGGCAAGGTTGATCCACTTGATTCAGAACTCTTAGTTGTGTAAATTGACCCACTCTGCTGTTTACTTTCTGCACCTGTTATATCGCTGAGCCTACTTTTTTTTTTTCAAGGGCCTCTTCCTCATTTGCCTGCTTCTCTGCTTACAAACACACACATGGGTGGAGTCTGGCATGGCAGGAGGAGGGGAAAAGGGAGGAATGCTATTGTAGTAGTTTCATCCTGAAGCAGTTTAATGCTTTTGCTATTCAGACTGCTTTTTTGTGTGTGGAAATATTATCATGTTCAAAACCACCTAAAACATCTCAACTAGAGGTCGACTGATTTAATCGGAATAGCCGATTTAATTAGGGCCTATTTCAAGTTTTCATAACAATCGGAAATCAGTATTTTTTTTGGTGCCGATTTGCACATTTTTTTGTTTTGTTTTTGTTGTATTAACTGCAGTACAGTCGTATTATTTTAATTGTTTTATTTAACTAGGCAAGTCAGTTAAGAACACATTCTTATTTTCAATGATGGCCTAGGAACGGTGGGTTAACTGCCTCGTTCAGGGGCAGAAAGACAGATTTTCACCTTGTCAGCTCGGGGGATCCATATTTGCAACCTTAGTTAACTAGTCCAACGCAATAACGACCTGCCTCTCTCTCGTTGCACTCCACAAGGAGACTGCCTGTTGCGCAAATGCAGTAAGCCAAGGGAAGTTGCAATCTAGCATTAAACTTATCTTATAAAAAACTAGTGATTATGATTGATTGTTAACTACACATGATTGATGATATTACTAGATATTATCTAGCGTGTCCTGTGTTGCATATAATCTGACTGAGCATACAATCATACAAGTATCTGACTGAGCGGTGGTATGCAGAAGCAGGCGCGTAAACATTCATTCAAACAGCACTTTCGTGCGTTTTGCCAGAAGCTCTTCGTTGTGCGGCAAGCATTGCGCTGTTTATGACTTCAAACATATCAACTCCCGAGATGAGGCTGGTGTGACCGAAGTGAAATGGCTGGTTAGTTAGCGCGCGCTAAGCGTGTCAAACTTCACTCGCTCTGAGCCTTGGGGTGGTTGTTTCCCTTGCTCTGCATGGGTAACGGTCAAAGGTATATGAAATACAAATGGTATAGTCCTATAATTCCTATACAAAACTACAACCTACAACTTCTTAACTGGGAATATTGAAGACTCATGTTAGAGGAACCACAAGCTTTCATATGTTCTCATGTTCTGAGCAAGGAACTTAAACGCTTTCTTACATAGCACATATTGCACTTTTACTTTCTTCTCCAACACTGTTTTGGCATTATTTAAACCAAATTGAACGTTTCATTATTTACTTGAGACTAAATGTATTTTATTGATGTATTATATTAAGTTAAAATAAGTGTTCAGTCAGTATTGTTGTAATTGTCATTATTTTATATATATATATTTATATTTTTAATCGTTATCAATATTTTTTGGTTGTCCAATCGGTATTGGCGTTGAAAAATCATAATTGGTCTACATTTAATTTAAATGCTCTAAATACAAAAATACAAAAAAATGTAGGGCCCCCCCTCTCGATTTCTATTTGTTTTTATTTTTTATTTATTTTTTATAAATATCTTGGTCGACCAATCTTCTTTCAATCAATCGATTGGTTTAAAATGTTTAAACGTGTATTTTTCCATACAGACATTATAATTAAATCAACAATATTCACTGAGCTTGTTTGATGCTTTAAGCACACATTTTTTTTTTTGTGTGGTTTTGTTGAATTTGACCCCTTTTCCTCCCCAATTTTGTGGTATCCAATTGTTTTAGTAACTATTTTGTCTCATCGCTACAACTCCCATACGGGCTCGGGAGAGACGAAGGTTGAAGGTCATGCGTCCTCCTCCGATACATAACCCAACCAAGCCGCACTGCTTCTTAACACAGCGCGCATCCAACCCGGAAGCCAGCCGCACCAATGTGTCGGAGGAAACACTGTGCACCTGGCAACCTTGGTTAGCGCGCACTGCGCCCGGCCCCACACAGGAGTCGCTGGTGCGCGATGAGACAAGGACATCCCTACCGGCCGAGCCCTCCCTAACCCGGACGACGCTAGGCCAATTGTGCGTCGCCCCACGGACCTCCCGGTCGCGGCCGGTTACAACAGAGCCTGGGCGCGAACCCAGAGTCTCTGATGGCACAGCTAGCGCTGCAGTACAGCGCCCTTAACCACTGCGCCACCCGGGAGGCTCTTTTAAGCACACAGTTTCATAAAATAATTAAGACACACAAATGACTAGAAGGAATCTGACCAGTAATTTGTTTGATTCTGCCTGGCCCGGACTCAGACTTGCTGCGCTGTGTGACTAGTACCCATTGTCTCTCTCCTCCCAGCTGCGTTGACCACCACAGATCATCAGTATTTATCGCGGTGTCTGTGATGCTGAAACATAATTACAGCCATTTGACTGAACAGTTCTCTTACTGAAATACTCCATTTTGTTTAGGAAAAACATTCCCTATTTCCTCAAACCTTGCTTTCTTTACGTGACACGTACAGTGCATTCGGAAAGTTTTCAAAGCCCTTGACTCTTTCCACATTTTGTTACGTTACAGCCTTATTCTGAAATCGATTACATCTTTTTTATTCACTATCTATAATACACAATACCACATAATGACAAAACAAAAATACTTTTGAGATTGATAAACGCCTTATTTACATCTTCAGACCTTTTGCGACAAGACTTGAAATTGAGCGCAGGTGCATCCTGTTTGCATTGATCATCTTTGATGTTTCTAAAAACTTGGAGTCAACCTGTGGTAAATCAATTGATTGGACATGATTTGGAAAGGCATACCTGTCTAAATAAGGTCTCACAGTTGACATTGCATGTAAGAGCAAAAACCAAACCATGATGTCGAAGGAATTGTCCGTAGAGCTCCGAGACAGGATTGTGTCAAGGCACAGATCTGGGGAAATGTACCAAAACATTTTTGCTGCATTGATGGTCCCCAAGAACACAGCGGCCTCCATCATTCTTAAATTGAAGAAGGTTGGAACCACACAGACTCTTCCTAGAGCTGGACGCCCTGTCAAACTGAGAAATCGGGGGAGAAGGGCCTTGGTCAGGGAGGTGACCAAGAAACCGATGGTCACTCTGAAAGAGCTCCAGAGTTCCTCCGTGGAGAGTGGAGAACCTTCCAGAAGGACAACCATCTCTGCAGCACTCCACCAATCAGGCCTTTATGGTAGAGTGGCCAGACGGAAGCCACTCCTCAGTAAAAGGAACATGACAGCCCGCTTGGAATTTGCCAAAAAGCACCTAAAGGACTCTGACCATGAGAAACAAGATTCTTTGATGAAACCAAGATTGAACACTTTGGCCTGAATGCCAAGTGTCACATCTGGAGGAAACCTGACACCATCCCTACTGTGAAGCATGCAGGTGGCAGCATCATGTTGTGGGGATTTCTTTCAGTGGCACGGACCGGGAGACTAGTCAGGATTGAGAGAAAGATGAACGGAGAAAAGTTCATAGATCCTTGATGAAAACCTGCTCCATAGTGCTCAGGTGCGCCAAAGCTTGTAGCGTTATACCCAAGAATACTCAAGGCTGTAATTGGTGTCAAAGGTGCTTCAACAAGGTACTGAGTAAAGGGTCTGAATACTTATGTAAAAGTAATATATCAGTTCATTTTTGCAAGTTTTAGCTTTGTCTTTGTGGGGTGTTTGTGGATTGATGAATAGAATGTAATACATTTTAGAACAAGGCTGTAACGAAACAAAATGTGGAGGTTATTTAGGACGTACTTCGGATCGCCAAAATATCCTAATGATTTTGACCACACTTCCTCGAATCAAATATTCAGAGAATAAAAACCTCCAGGCTTCCTTTAACTGTACATTTATTAGAAAAAATTAAGAATTACAGGGGGCAGTCTGATTAAAAAATAAAATCCCGTCCGATTTGTCTTCAAGAATAACGGACATTCTGGAGTGATTACATACCCAACATTCTTTAGTAATACTAGTCCTGTGAGTATAGGTATTTTGTAACGTGCATGCTATGCATAGAGTGCTTTTGGAAACTATTCAGCCCCCTTGATGACTTCCACGTGTTACAGTACAGCCTTATTCTAACAAGTAAGTGTAAGTAGTCCGGGTGGCCATTTTGATTATTTTGTTCAGCAGTCTTGGGGGTAGGAGCCGTTTGGAGTTAGAATTGGCTCTCCGGTACTTCTTGCTGTGTGGAAGCAGGGACAACAGTCTATGACTTGGGTGACTGGAGTCTTTGACAATATTTTAGGGCTATCCTCTGACACAGTATATAGGTCCTGGATGGCAGATAGCTTGGCCCCAGTGATGTATTGGGCCATACGCACTACCCTCTGTAGCGCCTTACGGTCGGATGCAGAGCAGTTGCCATACCAGGTGGTGATGCAACTGGCCAGGATGCTCTCGTTGGTTCAGATGTAGAACTTTGAGGGTCTGGGGACCCATGCCTAATCTTTTCAGTCATCTGAGAGGGAAAAGGTTTTGTCGTGCCCTCTTCATGACTGTCTTGGTGCGTTTGGACAATGATAGTTTGTTGGCGATGTGGACACCAAGGAACTTGCCGCTCTCGACCCGATCCACTACAGCCCTGTTGATGTTATTGGGGGCCTGTTTGGCCTTCCTTTTCCTGTAGTCCACAATCGTCTCTGGCTGGGCCACTCAAGGACATTCAGAGACTTGTCCTGAAGCCACTCCTGCGTTGTCTTGGCTGTGTGCTAAGGGTCGTTGTCCTGGAATGTGAACCTTTGCCCCAGTCTGAGGTCCTGAGCCCTATGGAGCAGGTTTTCTTCAAGGATCTCTCTCTACTTTGCTCCGTTCATCTTTCCCTTGATCCCGACTACTCTCCCAGTCCCTGTCGCTGAAAGAAATCCTCACAGCATGATGCTGCCACCCGCATGCTTCGTCGAAGGGATGGTGCCGGATTTCCTCCAGTTATTCTTCTTGGGTTCATCAGACCAGAAAATCTTGTTTCATGGTCTGAGAGTCTTTAGGTGCTTTTTTTTGGCAAACTCTAAGCGGGATGTCATGTTCCTTTTACTGAGGAGTGACTTCCGTCTGGCCACTCTACCATAAATGCCTGATGGGTGGAGTGCTGCAGAGAAGGTTGCCCTTCTGGAAGGTTCTCCCATCTCTAGACCTCTAGATCTATGTGGGTTCTTGGTCAATTTCTATTAATGTTTCCCCATTTTCATTTTGAGTAAGATTGTTATTTGACAACCTAGATAAAAAAATGGAAAAAATATATATATTTAGTTTGTTTGTTACCTGCCTAACAATTAGACAACCCCCTTTTCTCCTTACATTTATTGGCGTCAACCTATTGGACAATACACAACAGGCAGTAAAACGACACTCAGTTTCTGACCCCTTTAAAATGCAACTTATAAACTTCTAATGTATCCTCATTTTAAGGATTTTAAAATGGACTCATTCCAATTACACGGCCCCATGTCCTGTATTGTTACTTTTCATCACTACCACCTTGAGTGGGGAGTGGGTAATTTGCGTGGCTGGTGCCCTCCTTGGATGTGGTAGCAGTTTTTCTTAGACTCCCTCCCCGGAATCTAACCCCAATTCCCCTGGTCACTGTGGTATGCACAGAAAGAGCCGTCAAAAGTTGACATTCAAATTAGATGTCAGCGCCACGAATGGCTCGCCACTGGTCGAGGTTATAGTCATCAAAAATGTCAGAGAACCCCGGATGGCTTTTTGGTCTGAATAAATGCATGCATGCCCAAAGGGAAGCTCCTGTTGGCAGGTATTAGTGCTATAATTGCTGCAGTCATCCAAGTAATGTTGGACCATAGCTAATATGAGTCATTCACACTTTCATTGTACTAACTGTTTGTACTAAGGCTTAATCTTTGAGACAGGAATATGCATCTGGCAGTATCACTCAGGTAGACCCACAACATTGTATACCTGGCTGCGCAGTACCACAGGTCTCAAGTAATGGAGGAAACCCTAGCGCACCCAGTGGGAGCCTCGACCTACCAACAGCTGACGTCGTGGGAACTGAGGCACCACTTGAGATGTTTTTTGTTGGAAGGTTTTTGGAGTATACCATGAAATGGAGCCAATGACCGGGTTTGAGAAACACAATCGGT
The DNA here is from genome assembly GCF_045791955.1 of Oncorhynchus clarkii lewisi. NCBI lineage: Eukaryota > Metazoa > Chordata > Actinopteri > Salmoniformes > Salmonidae > Oncorhynchus > Oncorhynchus clarkii. The sequence goes on along the minus strand of NC_092149.1, from coordinate 44,050,777 downwards.
CTCTGACGCTGGTGAGTACAATGACAGGCCAGTCTGGGACTGTGGTGCAATTTCTACCAAACTCCAGTAAGTGGTATTTTTAATTAAAAAATAAAGATTTATTATAAATAAGCTAAATTCTAAGTTAATTTGGCAAGCTAGCTTTGTATTTAACTGATGTGTCCATGTGATGTTTTTGTTAGCTAGTTAACTTTAGCAGTAACTGGTTTAAATAAAATAAATCTAGCTAGCTAACTCTAAATCTCAAATTGCAGGTTAAGTTGTAATGTTAAGGTGTTTGTCCCAGCTAAACAAAGGGATTAACCTGGATTGTAACTAAGAATAAAGTCATGACCCTTTTGCTTGCAAGCTGAGGCCATGTGGCTTGTAACAATGGCTACAAGCTAGCTACCAAGCTTTATGCATGGTAGCTAGTTTTTGTGAGCTGGTTAATAGGATATGAACAAAAGATATGTCCACGGTTTGGTTTGACTTTTAACTAGCTGGCTAGTTTGTACAGCTTTACTTAACTAGAATATCTAACGTCTGCTAAATGACTAGAATGTAAATGTTTGTCTAGCATTAGGGTCAAACAACCCTAATCCAGATTTCATAATGGAAGAACAATCATTGTCCAGCTTGAAACAATGGAGAAAAGTTTTCAGACATAATGTAACTTATCTAGCTTTAATACGGTGTATTGTTATCCCCCAATGTAGGCAACTCTGCTGCTGAACAATATGTGCTGTCCACTGTTGCCTCAAGCTCAAGCATCTCCTCTAACTCTACCAGCTCCTACCGTTCGAGCCCTTCCACAAGGGATTGTTCCCCACCAGGTGTCCAGCCCACCTTCTCCCCTACTAGGCCTCTCCCTTGCCAGTTCGCTACCAAGCGTTAAGGTTTGCACTTGTACTTTGCCAATGTTTTTTTGTTTAATTTGTGGACATGTGGCGCCACCACCAGCCTCATATTTTTGCATTTAATATTTCATATGTTCTACTTGTACATAGTTTACATGGTTTGAGTTGCACTTCGTTTTTATGCACAATGCAGTCTTATTTGTAAACCCTAACCCTTTATTTATACTTTTCGATGTAAAGTCTGCATGTGTGCTTTGAGCACACGTTGGGTCATTTCCACCCTCAGAAATAAACACTTTATAGACATTTGTGATGTTCAAAACTCATTTCATTCATAATATATACCTCTTGATTCATTATGATGTCCGAAAAGGGCCCTGTGTTTTGCCCTATCATTTAACATGCCTGGATTTGTTATGTCACATTTTCACTAAAATCACAGGGCCCTAGTTATGGGCATGGTACGATTTGACTCCATAAGCCCAAAACGGATGCCTTATGCCAATCTGGGCTCAAACCCGGGAACACTTTTCAATTTCATCAGCTGCCAGGCTTGGCTTACAGAGCTCTGGGGGCGATTCCTGCTGGCTAACTTAAGTCTGCTTTCTGGAATACCCCACTGTCTATAAATGAGAACCTCAGCCCCATCTCTCAGCTTTATGAGAACAGGAATGGTAAAAGACGCTGTTAAGCTCCAATCAGAAGTTCAAACAATAACAAAGTTGTCATCCCACCATTAGGCTTGGGCCGTATCCAGATTTTCACATCGTCATACCATCCTTCTCTCACAATGGCACAATGGGCCTCGACCGGAATGCTAAAAAAATGATCACAAACTAATATCGAGATCACAAAGAAGCTGTTAGCCGTTAGCTAAATGCTAACGGGTGAAAACAGGCAAACTCATTGCAAAGACAGGCAAATTCAGCTCATAGTTATATGCATAGCTAGTAGCTACCGTATGTAATTTTCGTTGAGTGGACATTTTTACAAGCGAAAGTGAATAGAAATTGTGCAAATGAATAATAGGAAGCTTAGGGAAAAAATGGCAACTGTACAGATGACTCATCTGGCAGAATGGCATATGTTATGGCTATCATTTAGTAGTGAATTGCATTTTTAAGTGTGAATTGCATTTAAGTGTAACTTCATCACCTCATGTGCGCCACACAACAGAGACTCACCAATAGATTTAGAATTCTATGGACTCACCAGCTCCCACTTCCTTCGGTTTTGCTATTTACAAACACGTGACTGGCTCAACAGTTCTGGGGAACTACTGTATGTTAAATAATGTGACTGGTGAAATGAAAGCAATTTGCTTCATCTCCTAAGGTATTGCACAAGCTGACTGCAGGTATTCATTTAAAAAGTAGCTATAAATATTCAAATTGATTGAAAACCCATCCCGTGGCTTTATCAAAGTACCCCGGTATATACTGTTTAAGGTATAACGCCCTAGCCATTTATATGCTTCACGATTCAATGGCTATATAATACATTTTTAAGTCCAAATGAATGTAGCATCTGCTTATTGACATTTTTAGGCTTAAACATGAAGATTGACTAACTGACTATCCTACCGATCGGCGATGTAATTTACAAAATAGCTCAACACTCTACTCAGCAAATTGGATGCAGTCTTATCACAGTGCCATCAGTTTTGTCACCAAAGCCCCATATACTACCCACCACTGCGACCTGTATGCTCTCGTTGGCTGGTCCTTGCTTCATATTTGTCGCCAAACCCATTGGCTCCAGGTCATCTGTAAGTCTTTGCTAGGTAAAGCCACGCCTTATCTCAGCTCACTGGTCACCATAGCAGCACCCACCTGTAGCTTGCGCTCCAGCAGGTATCTTTCACTGGTCACCCCCAAAGCCAATTCCTCCTTTGGATGCCTTTCCTTCCAGTTCTCTGCTGCCAATGGCTGGAACAAACTGCAAAAATCACTGAAGCTGGAGACTTATCTCCCTCACTGAGCAGCTCACAGATCACTGCACCTGTACATAGCCCATCCAACTACCTCATCCCCATACTGTTATTTATTTTGCTTCTTTGCACCCCAGTATCTACTTGCACATCTATCACTCCAGTGTTTAATTACTAAATTGTAATTATTTTGCCACTGGCCTATTAATTGCCTTACCTCATTTGTACACACTGTATATATCGACTTTTTCTATTGTGTTCTTGACTGTATGTTTGTTTTTCCACGTGTAACTCTGTGTTGTATGTGTCGAACTGCTTTGATTCATTTTGGCCAGGTCGCAGTTGAAATTAGAAATTGTTCTCAACTGGCCTACCTTGTTAAATAAAGGTGAAATAAAATAAACCTTGATTCTTTCAGCTCTTGCCACAGTCTTCTCTGCAACAACTTCAGTCATGGTGATCTGCCGCTGCTGTGGGAACTGTTTTGACATTCTCAAATGCTTTGCTGATTCGAAGTTACTGTTTTATTGTCGACTTTCTCTTGTTTCCAAAAACATTTGGAAATTGTTTTGCACCTTATTTTTGTTGGGAAATTAGATTGATTTCTGTTCATTGTACTGCCTGTCAGCCATCAACAATCACCCATCTTCACACGTGAATACGCTGACAGGCCAGGGGGAAAAAACTGTTGACGTGTGGTTGGATAGGACCATTTTCCATGGTAACAGTGCAGTAATTGGTCAAAATTACGCACCCACTTTTGATTGGACCCTTTCATGCTCTATAAGTTGCGGGGATTGGTCAACATTGCGAGCTCTTGCATAATATGTATGCACTGATTGGTTGATTTTGTATTGAATTATGTGATCACGGAATCCTGGAGGGACTGGCTAGTTGATAAACTGAATCCGATTAGATCTGAGGTTGGAGGGAAAACCTACAGGAGGGTACTTCTCTAGGAACATTATTGGAGAGTCCTGGTATAGGGAATAGGTTGCCATTTGGGACACTACCTTAGATATGCCAGTAAATAATGCTGATTTGCTCTGGCCCCTAAATGTAATCTGGTCAGTTCAATAGCCTATCTACTAGGCCTAACATTTAAGGGTACAACTCCTGAGTCCTGTCCCCAGCTGCTGTCAGTAAAAGGGTCATGTTAATTTTGTCCTTCAACATTTTACAACTTTAGCAACAGAAAACAAAAAATAGGTTTATTGGAAAACCAATAATGTTTGTCTGTTTTTTGGTGGCTAATAAACACAACCCAGCAGCTCTGGTCCCTTAGAATTTCAATCATCATCAATCAATATGACTCATTCAGGTGTGATATAATTCATCTTTGGGACTTCAGGCCTGATGCGTACTTGATTTTTCACATTGACATCCGCATATTCTACTAGCCTACATGATGGACTAAGTTGACTGTTCAATTGATTCAGAACACAGGACATGCTGTATTGCACTTCGCTGCATTGTCTCTGCTGCTGTAAAGGCAATGTAGCAGCAATTGTTAGCCATTGATTTGGATGGTAGACTAATTTGCATACATTACATGCTATTCCTTAGGCTTGCCCATCACCTCAGCCAGCCAAACTGCATTCCATGTTATAACCATCTTCGATACTTTGGGGTCATTTTCTGTCTCCGATTTTGATATGCAGCAGGAAAAAGCAGATTTAATCTGTCCCAAATTGGACCCAATTTCCTACATAGGAATATATATGTTCCCTATATAGCTGTGTTGGTGCCGGAGGGGATGGTTGCCGCTTTATTGGCTCTTAACTAACCTTGCTATTTTATTTTTTTTCACTCTTATGAATTAAAAGAGCTTCTGGATATCAGAACAGCGATTACTCACCTTGCATTGTACGAAGAATTTAAAAAACGTAATATCTTATGTTTCACCGGGTCCTGGCTGAACGACGACATGAATAACATGCAGCTGGTGGGTTATACACTGTACTGGCAGTCACCACATCAGTCACTGGCTTCATCAATAAGTGCATCGAGGACGTCGTGACTGTACGTACATACCCCAAACAAAATCCATGGATTACAGGCAACAACCGCACTGAGCTAAAGGGTAGAGCTATTGCTTTCAAGGAGCGGGACTCTAACCCGGAAGCTTATAAGAAATCCCGCTATGCCCTCAGACGAACCATCAAATAGGCAAAGCGTCGATATAGGACTAAGATCGACTCGTTCTACACAGGCTCCGGTGCTCGTCGGTTGTGGCAGGGCTTGCAAACTATTACAGACTACAAAGGGAAGCACAGCCGAGAGCTGCCCAGTGGCGTGAGCCTACCAGACAAGCTAAATGACTTCTATGCTCGTTTCGAGGCAAGCAACACTGAAACATGCATGAGAGCACCAGCTGTTCCGGACGACTGTGTGATCATGCTAGTGGAAGCCTTAGGAAGTGCAAAATAACCCATATCCCACTGTGTATTCGATAGGGGTGAGTTCAAAAACTACAAACCTCAGATTTCCCACTTCCTGTTTGGATTTTTTCTCTGGTTTTTGCCTGCCATATGAGTTCTGTTATACTCACAGACATCATTCAAACAGTTTTAGAAACTTCAGAGTGTTTTCTATCCAATACTAATAATAATATGCATATATTAGCATCTGGGACTGATTAGGAGGCAGTTCACTCTGGGCACGCTATTCATCCAAAAGTGAATGCTTTAGTGTCCTCAAAGCTCATCCCTAAGCTAAAGACACTGGGACTAAACACCTCCCTCTGCAACTGGATCCTAGACTTCCTGATCCTCAACAATGGGTCCCCTCAGGTGCGTGCTCAGTCCACTCCTGTACTCCCTGTTCACTCATGACTGCATGGCCAGGCATGACTCCAACACTGTACGTTTGCCCATGACACAATAGTGGTAGGCCTGATCATCAACAACGACGAGACATCATACAGGGAGGTCAGAGAACTGGCCGTGTGGTGCCAGGACAACAGCCTCTCCCTGAAAGTGATCAAGACAAATGAGATGATTGTAGACTACAGGAAAAGGAGGGTTGAGATGGCCCCCATTCTCATCGACGGGGCTGTAGTGGAGCAGGTTGAGAGCTTCAAGTTCCTTGGTGTCCACATCACCAACAAACTAGAATGGTCCAAGCACTCCAAGACAGTCGTGGAGAGGGCACGACAAAACCTACCCCCCCCCCTCAAGAGACTGAAAATATTTGGCATGAGTCTTCAGAAGGTTCTCCAGCTGCAACATCGAGAGCATCCTGACGGGTTGCATCACTGTCTGGTATGGAAACTGCTCGGTCTACGACCGCAAGGCACTACAGAGGGTAGTGCATACGGCCCAGTACATCACTGGGGCCAAGCTTCCTGCCATCCAGGGCCGCTATACCAGGTGGTGTCAGAGGAAGCCCCTGAACAATGGTCAGACTCTAGCCACCCTAGTCATAGACTTATCTATGCTTCCGCATGGCAAGCGATACCGGAGCACCCAGTCTGGGTCAAAAAGGCTTCTTAACAGCTTCTACCCCCAAGCAATAAGATTGCCTGAATATCTAATCAAACGGCTAACCAGACTGCCACAAATTTTCTATGGGATTGAGGGCAGGGCTTTGTGATGGCCATTCCAATATCTTGACTTTGTTGTCCTTATGCCATTTTGCCACAACTTTGGAAGTATGCTTGGGGTCATTGTCCATTTGGAAGACCATTCGTGACCAAGCTTTAACTTCCTGACTGATGTCTTGAGATGTTGCTTCAATATATCCACATAATTGTCCTACCTCATGATGCCATCTATTTTGTGAAGTGCACCAGTCCCTTCAGCAGCAAAGCACCCCCACAACATGATGCTGCCACCCCGTGCTTCACGGTTGGGATGGTGTTCTTGGCCTTGCAAGCCTCCCCCTTTTTCCTCCGAACATAATGATGGTAACTATGGCCAAGCAGTTCTATTTTTGTTTCATCAGACCAGAGGACATTCTCCAAAAAGTATGATCTTTGTCCCCATGTGCAGTTGCAAACCGTAGTCTGGCTTTTTTATGGCGGTTTTGGAGCAGTGACTTCTTCCTTGTTGAGCGGCCTTTTAGGTTATATCGATATAGGACTCGTTTTAATGTGGCTATAGATACTTTTGATACGGTTTCCTCCAGCTTCTTCACAAGGTCCTTTGCTGTTGTTCTGTGATTGATTTGCACTTTTCGCACCAAAGTACGTTCATCTCTAGGAGTTAGAACGTGTCTCCTTCCTGAGCGGTATGACTGCTGTGTGGTCCTATGGTGTTTATACTGGCATACTATTGTTTGTACAGATGAACGTGGTACCTTCAGGTGTTTGGAAATTGCTCCCAAGGATGAACCAGACTTGTGGAGGTCTACACATTTTTTTTCTGAGGTCTTGGCTGATTTCTTTTGATTTTCCCATGATGTCAAGCAAAGAGGCCCTGAGTTTGAAGGTAGGTCTTGAAATCCATCCACAGGTACACCTCCAATTGACTCAGGCTAATTGACATCATTTATCAGAAGCTTTTAAAGCCATGACATAATATTCTGGATGTTTCCAAGCTGTTGAAAGGCACAGTCAACTTCGTGTATGTAAACTTCTAACAGGAAATTTGTGGAGTGGTTGGAAAACAAGTTTTAATTACTCCAACCTTAGTGTATGTAAACTTCCGACTTCAACTGTACATATTACCTCGACTAACTGGTGCCCCCTCACATTGACTCTGTACTGGTACAGTAGCCTCGCTATTGTTTTTTTACTGCTGCTCTTTCATTTGTTACTTCTATTTATTTTTTTTGTTGGCATTTTTCTTAACTGCATTGTTAAGGGGCTTGTAATGTGCTGTTGTATTCAGCACATGTGACAAATACATTTTGATTTGACTGGTTATGGTAAAAAATGTTGTAATAGAGAATTCAATAATTTGGCTAAATGTGTTGAATGTCTATTTCTGGGGTCTTTGACAATTTTTCAGGCCTTCCTCTGACACTACCTGGTGTAGAGGTCCTGGATGGCAGGCAGCTTAGCCCCAGTGATGTACTTGGCCGTACGCACTACCCTCTGTACTGCCTTGCGGTCAGAGGCCGAGCAGTTGCCATACCAGACAGTGATGCAACCCGTCAGGATGCTCTCGATGTTGAAGCTGTAGAACCTTGGATATAGCCTAATCTTCCTTGTGCTTTAGACTTTAGGAATTTGGCACAGTACAGTATGGCTGCTGTCTTGCGGATGCACCTGAGCTCAATTTCGTGTCTCATAGCAAAGGGTCGGAATACTTATATAAATAAGGTATTTCTGTTTATTTTATTTATTACTGTTCAAAAATTCCTGTTTTTGCTTTGTCATTATGGGGAAGTTTGTGTAGATTGAGTAATTGTTTTTATTTAATCCGTTTTAGAATACGGCTGTAACGTAACAAAATGTGGAAAAAGGGAAGACGTCTGAATACTTTCCGAATGCACCGTATTGGAAAAGTATTGGAACAGTGATACATTTTGGCTCTGTACTCCAGCACTTTGGATTTGAAATTATGCAATGATTATGAAGTTAAAGTGCAGACTGTCAGCTTTAACTTGAGGGGATTTTCATCCATATCGAACCTGTTTGTTTTGGTTGTGTTTCAGATAATTTTTTGCCCAATAAAAATGTATGGTATATTTTGGAGTAATTTTAATTGTAAATTAAAGTAGAATGTTTCTAAACACTTCTAAATTAATGTGGATGTTACCATGATTATGGATAATCCTTAATGAATGGTGATCAATGAGAAAGTTAGAGGTATATCATACCCCCCATGAAAATATTAACCTCCCCTGTTATTGTAATAAGAGCTTAGCATGTTTTGGGGGTATGATATTTGTGCATTTAACTTTCTCATTCATCATTATTCAGGATTTAATTCAGGTCTATCCGTAATCATGGTTAATGAATAACCATGATCACTCCTACCGTCACGGCTCACATAGAATAAAATAATCTATTCCTTGCTTTCCTCTCCTTGTCATCGCTCTCTCACTTGAATCGCTTTGTCTTCCCTTCACCCTTTTCCCATCCTTTTTTTTCTTGCACTAAAATCTGAGAACTGTGTCCTCTTCTCGCAGACAGAATCACATTAGGCTTAGCTTCACAGAATGATTTTCACTGAATAGCACAGATCTCACTATTACTCTTTAGGCTTTATTGTAGTGTCTCGACTATCTGGACTACCTTCTACTTTATACAGTGAATCAATCTCCATGGGACTGCTACAGTTAGCTAAATAACTTAGCCTACATCTTCCTCCAACAATGCCTGCATCTTTGAATATGCATTCTAATTATCTCTTCTCTTTTGATGAAGTCTTGAGGGGCAAACTGCCTTCATTCATTGACTGCTGAAACAAAATATTGTTTGATTTGCGAGTGATGGCTGTATTTCTTATACTTTATCTTCTCCACAGACGGATAACCTCGATGGGGCCTTCTGCGTGCCGGACATCAAGCTGCACAGCAACCCATCGGCGTTCAATGTGTACTGCAACGTGCGCCACTGCGTGCTGGACTGGCAGCAGCGGGAGTCATCCCTGGCCTCACAAAGTTCCGTGCAGAGCGGTGACTCTGACAGCGAGGAGGAGGAGGAGTACCGTGAGCCCGCCATCAAGCTGCCCAAGGTAACTTCAGAAGCACAGGGATGGGAACAGGGTTGGTGGAAGGGTAGAAATACATTGAATGGAACAGACATTCACATCAGTGATCCATGACAGGTGGCCATATTGAGTGTACCCACATGTAGTCAAATTGAGTGCCCTACTCAAATTGCAATGGTCGGAGGGGCTTTGTCCCTTCTAGTAATTACATTTTTATGGGTGGAAAGAAACACCGGGCAAGCTAAAATGAATGGAATCGGAGGGAGGCAAACGGTATAGGGAGAGGGATGCTTGCCAGTACGACTAGAGAAGTAGGCCTGCGTGACTACAGGGGATGTGCTAGCCTGGGAGTCAGATCAGTCTTTTGCAGACTCCAATTCAAGGGTGGTATCCAATATCCAAAATCAAGGGTGGTATCCCAAATAATGGGATAACAGGTTAAGGACCCAAGCTAGATAGCCTGGTAAATTTGAATGGCTAATTGGTGGCTGCTGCCGCTGGGTAAATATTCCAGTTTACCGGGCGATCTAGCTTGGCTCCTCAACCTGTTATCCCAATATATTGGATATCACGCTTGATCCATCAAGCTTCCTAAGGTCAGAAAGAATGGAACAAATTGGTATCATTTAAATCCACCTCAATTGTCCTAAAATATGAAATGCATCTTGAATTTTCCTAAATAATCAGTTAGCAAAATATAAGTTGTAATGCGATCTCCTTAGTATGTTGCACATCATGTCGCACCCTAACTTTGGGCACCTGTCCTACCTTATACCCATCAATTTTAGTCTAGGCTATATGGTGTATGGTGAACTTTGCCTCTAGATGTTGACCTAGAGTCAGTTTAGCATTTTCTCCACTAAAGGTTAGGATTTGGAAGCTGATCCTAAATCTCTACCTAGTGAAATTTTCACCCCCTGTAGCCTATATCCTGTATCTCCCATTGCTCTCAGGTTCCCGCCACGACACTGACCTCTGTTTCTCTGGGTTGGTGTTGTTGAACCCTTTTGACTGCCATGATAATTTATAGCAACACTATGAGAGGCTTAAAGCACTGGTCTGTGAGGATTAGCTACTGCCTTGTCTCACTCACTGACTCAGTCTCATTCTTGCTGTTTCTCACTCTCGCTGTCTCACTTTCTCTTTATGACTTTTCTCTTTCCCTCCCTGCTTTTCTCTGCGTCTGTCTGTCCCACTCTGCTCATCACTGCTTTGCCACTGTGGCCTCATTGAAACAGAGCACGTTCCCAGGAGCAATATCACAGTGCACAGAGTAGGGAGTGCGCGTGTGTGTCCTGCAATCCCCGCATTTTTTTTGTGCCGGCCGTCAGCCCATTAGCTGTTTACAGACTAATTTTCAGCTGAATACTTTTTAAACTTCATATTAACTAGGCTACTTTTATTAAAAGTTTCAAATCTCTAGTCCGTCGAGCCCTCTCCCGCTAAAATGAACGGTATGCATCTTCTAGCGATCTATTGATCCTGAGTGGCGCAGCGGTCTAAGTCACTGCATCTCAGCGCTAGAGGCGTCACTACAGACCCTAGTTCGATTCCAGGCTAAATCACAACCGGCCGTGATTGGGAGTCCCATAGGGCAGCGGACAATTAGTCCAGCGTCGTCTGGGTTTGGCTGCGGTAGGCCGTTATTGTAAATAAGAATTTGTTCTTAAATTCGATAGATAGTGCCAGTCAGTCACAAAGCGAGCGACGGCATGGAAACCCAGCCTGCGGTCTGTCCTACCTCCCAGGACAATTTGTGTGCGCAGAGGTTGGTTGCAGTCAAATTTCTTTGCACGGAGAAGGGAAAGGGCATGATGCGTGAATTTGCATGTCCCATGTAATGTAAGTGGTAACGATGAGTCGAAATCCATTTAGTGAGTGACTCATCAGTCAGTGTAACCTACCGAATCGCATCGGTGAGAAAGCTGCAGATAAATTATGAAAATATTCAACGAAGATGGTGAATCATCACTGCAGGAACAATGGGGAGTGGAGAGCCTCATTCTGGTCCAAATTTGATAATTAGGCCCTCACGTGATCCAGGCATTAAAATAGAATTCAACAATATTATTATTTTTTTTTAACCTCATTAGGGAATCAACTCAGTGTATTGAAAATGTATTAGTTTTCCCAAGTTTAGCATAAGACCTGAACAGAATGGGACGGAGATACAGTGCCTTGCGAAAGTATTCGGCCCCCTTGAACTTTGCGACCTTTTGCCACATTTCAGGCTTCAAACATAAAGATATAAAACTGTATTTTTTTGTGAAGAATCAACAACAAGTGGGACACAATCATGAAGTGGAACGACATTTATTGGATATTTCAAACTTTTTTAACAAATCAAAAACTGAAAAATTGGGCGTGCAAAATTATTCAGCCCCTTTACTTTCAGTGCAGCAAACTCTCTCCAGAAGTTCAGTGAGGATCTCTGAATGATCCAATGTTGACCTAAATGACTAATGATGATAAATACAATCCACCTGTGTGTAATCAAGTCTCCGTATAAATGCACCTGCACTGTGATAGTCTCAGAGGTCCGTTAAAAGCGCAGAGAGCATCATGAAGAACAAGGAACACACCAGGCAGGTCCGAGATACTGTTGTGAAGAAGTTTAAAGCCGGATTTGGATACAAAAAGATTTCCCAAGCTTTAAACATCCCAAGGAGCACTGTGCAAGCGATAATATTGAAATGGAAGGAGTATCAGACCACTGCAAATCTACCAAGACCTGGCTGTCCCTCTAAACTTTCAGCTCATACAAGGAGAAGACTGATCAGAGATGCAGCCAAGAGGCCCATGATCACTCTGGATGAACTGCAGAGAGTCGTATATTGCACAAATCTGGCCTTTATGGAAGAGTGGCAAGAAGAAAGCCATTTCTTAAAGATATCCATAAAAAGTGTCGTTTAAAGTTTGCCACAAGCCTCCTGGGAGACACACCAAACATGTGGAAGAAGGTGCTCTGGTCAGATGAAACCAAAATTGAACTTTTTTTTTTCTTGTTAGCATCATGGTTTGGGCCTGCTTTGCTTCAGCAGGGACAGGGAAGATGGTTAAAATTGATGGGAAGATGGATGGAGCCAAATACAGGACCATTCTGGAAGAAAACCTGATGGAGTCTGCAAAAGACCTGAGACTGGGACGAAGATTTGTCTTCCAACAAGACAATGATCCAAAACATAAAGCAAAATCTACAATGGAATGGTTCAAAAATAAACATATCCAGGTGTTAGAATGGCCAAGTCAAAGTCCAGACCTGAATCCAATCGAGAATCTGTGGAAAGAACTGAAAACTGCTGTTCACAAATGCTCTCCATCCAACCTCACTGAGCTCGAGCTGTTTTGCAAGGAGGAATGGGAAAAATGTTCAGTCTCTCGATGTGCAAAACTGATAGAGACATACCCCAAGCGACTTACAGCTGTAATCGCAGCAAAAGGTGTCGCTACAAAGTATTAACTTAAGGGGGCTGAATAATTTTGCACGCCCAATTTTTCAGTTTTTGATTTGTTAAAAAAGTTTGAAATATCCAATAAATGTCGTTCCACTTCATGATTGTGTCCCACTTGTTGTTGATTCTTCACAAAAAAATACAGTTTTATATCTTTATGTTTGAAGCCTGAAATGTGGCAAAAGGTTGCAAAGTTCAAGGGGGCCGAATACTTTCGCAAGGCACTGTACCTAGTCAATTATACAACTGAATGCATTTAACCCAACCCCTCTGAGTCAGAGAGGTGCGGGGGGGCTGTCTTAATCGACATTGACATCCACATCACCGGCTCCCGTTGAACAGTTGCTGGGGTTAACCGTCTTGCTCAAGAGCAGAATGACAGATTTTTACCTTCCAGTTACTGGCCCAACGCTCTTACCTGCTAGGCTTCCCTGCCACCTCTGCCGTGATTTGTATTTCCTGCAACTTTTTGAATAGGCAACGAGAATGCCCCTATCTGTGGTGCGCACGTCTACCTCTTTGTGTAGCCTTTAGCAATGATGGAAAGGCTTTCCTATAAACCTTGTCAATTAAATGCTAACTACAAGGTAGAATATGATTATTTTCATCTTTCCAGTGGGTATTTGTTTAGTGAACTACCATCACATGTATGCTACAAAAACACAGCTAAACAACAGCCTCTTGCTAGGTGCACACTTGAATTTAAGGGTCACTTTTTGATAGGGGACTCTGTTACAGAGGAGTGTATAAATGCTCTTTTTAGGCTGGAATATTTTGTTGAATTGTATTCTGAAATGTATTGATTGTTGCTGCCACCTTGGCCAGGTCTCCCTTGAAAATGAGACTGGGCTTTTGGGCTTAATGGGCTTTTCCTGGTTAAATAAATTAAAATTACTACACCCAAAAATCTATATTCCTCAGATGTTTCCCAGACCTCATTTGTGGACTTAACATCCAATTTATTTATGTATTTTTAAAAAGTCAGTTTTTGAGAGCGAAAACATGAAGTAAAAAAAGGATAAAAGGGAAACTTGGAAAAACCCAAAAGGAGAAAACGGAATTTGGGAATGAACAAAACAGAATAAGGCAAAAAAATATTATTTTATGAATTCAGGCTTTTTAAAATCAGAAGATTACATTTCTTGTCCTGATGTGGAATGTATACAACAGTCATGATAAACAGCCAAGCTGATGTTAGCAATTCTGCAATGCAAGCCGAAACTTCCTCAAAAACACTCTAAACTAAGTTTGGTTGCATTGACACTTATGAAGAACCTGTCCATGATTTCTTCCCTGCGAGAATGTCATTATTTTTGTGGCAAAGTATTATTGATGTAAGAGGGGGGGAAGCATGGTTTTGGCAAATAGGATTACAGGCATAGGTCTCCTGTAGACCAAATGTTTTCCTTATTAGATTATTTTTTTTTGTGTGTGTAAAGTTATTACAAGTAATATCTGTAGGAGATTTAGTTTATGAAAAGAGAAGTCCTGGAAGACAGGTTTATCCTGTTCAATAATGAGGCATGAATGGGTGGAGGGATCTACCATGCCAGGGTATGTATCCTGCCAATAAACCAGTGCTCTAGCATTTTCTGCCCAATAATAATGCTGAAACTTTGGCAGGCTCAGGCCCCCTAATTCTTTGGGCTTGATTGTTTTTTTTAGCGATACTATGTACTTTGTATTGCCACACAAAAGGCAAGATGATAGAATCCAAGGATTTGAAAAAAGCTTTAGTTAAAAATATAGGCAGATTCTGAACGAGATAAAGGAAACTTGGAGTGTAACCATTTTAATAGCGTTATTGTAGATAGGCAGCACTCTCCAGATCTCAACTTCCAGAATGTCGCTAGGTCAATTTATAAATAAATTTAGAGTCCTTTGGGATGACAACATCAAAATATGTAATTTGGTCTCCTGTGATTTTAAAAGGTATGTTTTAAGAAACTCTCGGTTTGTCACCGTTTAAGAGGCATGAATTCACTTGTATACCAGTTTATGATGTACACAGAGGGTTCTCCAAATTATTCGATGAACTCCAACAGCGGTGGGAGTGACTCTTTGGGACGTGAGGCAAACAAAATGTAATCCGCATAGAGCGAGATGCAGTGATCAACCTTGCCCATGTTTAGCGAAGCAATGGCAGGATGGCTTCTGAAACTAATAGCTAGGGATTCCATAGCAATGGCGAATAGCAATGGACTCAATGAGCACCATTGGCGGTAGGAACGGTGAAATTAAAACGGATGTGATTTATTGTAATTAGTGAACTGAAGCCGTCGGGCACGCATATAGTATTTCAACCCAAGGGACAACTCTCGCCCAGAGCAAACAAATGTATTATTGTCAAAATGTAGTTACATTCCAATTGGAAATATTCCTTTTGAGCGTCAAGTGCAAGAATGGCAACTTTAGAACCTTTGTCATGTTTGGAATACTTGATTCCATCAGTTCATCAGTCGCCTAATGTTGGAAAATGAGAATCTGCCTGCAATAAAACCAGTTTGGTCTTGATGAATTATAGTCAAAATGCATTTATTTAGTCTGTTTGCGAGTATTTTAGTAAACATCTCAAGATCACATCTGAGGAGGGCAATAGGACGATATGAAAATAGATAGGTTTCATCTTTCTTTATATTAGGGTGATATTGGCCAAGTATAAAGACTCCGGGAGTCTGCAAGTTTCAATAGTGTTTAAACATCTGCAACTGAAGAGTAACCTTTTCTGAATATGATTTGTAAAACTCTCTACCAAAGCCGCCAGGGCCAGCCGCTTTACCGTTAAGGAAGGAACGTACTGCAGAGACAACCTCTTAAGTTATTTCTGCATTTATCTCCCTTTTGAACAGTGCTGCATAATTTAGCTAGAGAAAGGGAATGGAGGAAATCAGACATTTCCACAGTATCTACAGTGGTCTTTGAAGTGTAAAGGTCTTGATAAAACTTTAACATGCATTAATTTATTTTGGGTCCGTAGTAACCGCTACATCAGTGAAGTGGTAGAGCGAGTAGGAAGCCTATCCATGTAAGGATTCAAAATGTGGTTAAAATCTCCGCCTGTCATTACATGTGTGGTTGATAAATCTGGTAAGAGATTGAAGACATTCAGAAGAACCCTGGGTCATTGACATTCGGTGCGTAAAGATGGTTACATGTCGTGATAAAATATGGCCTATTACTGTAAGAAAGCGGCCATTGGGGTCTCGCTTATAGTTGAAATATGTTGGAATGGGACAGTTGTTTCTGGAAATTATATGGCTCCACCTCTAGCCTCAGATGAAAAAGTGGATTGATAAATCTGATATCCAACTCTATTTTAATCTGTGTTGCTCAGTATGATTTATGTGCGTTTCTTATAGAAACATATCTCAGATGGGAAAAACTTTGCATCTTTTCAAATTCGTTCTCAAACCTCATACCCTTTCGTGAATGTAATGTTGCCAGTACCCATAATAAATACTTATTTGGTCCTCAAATACATTAAAATTGTAGCAGTAGGGCTGAAGCAACACAGAGCAAAGGACAAATGAAAAACAACATTCTCCACCTCCCTGTCCCTTTCCCCAAATTATGTGGAATGTAAGTTCCCCCATACACACTGTGGAACTGCTGGACACAACAAGGAGACATAGGCTAGATAACCAATTTACAATGAAACTAAATTAGTGTACCTTCAGGTGGTCCGACTGGGCCCCCTCACCCTTACAGTGCCCTCCACTAATATTGGCACCCTTGGTAAATATGAGCAAAACAGGCTCATCCTCTTGGTCTTTCATTTCAAAATATTCACAAAAATCCAAAATTTAATTTAAGTGTAATTATTTGTAAAAATAAATAATACATTTTGTTCATATGTGCTGCAGTTATTTGCACCCGTATACATTCTTTTGAATAAAATCTTAACTGAAGTATATTTCCCAATCCTTTTTTACATTTTTAAGTTCTCCTGAGTGATTAGGAACATTTAAGAGGTAAGCCATGACTTCCTGTTTCACTGGGGTATAAATATGAGTTGTCACACAGGCCAAGTTCCCATAGTTATCCATCACCTATGGGAAAGACCTGAGAATACAGTAATGCTCAAGGTTGTTGAGCTGCACATCAGGAAATGGCTAGAAGAAAATAACGGTTGAAAATGCCCATTTCCAGTATCAGGACAATAATTAAAATGTTTAAAGCAACTGGAGATGTCCCCTTACAGATTGTTAACGTGTGTCTATATTGACCCCACGCATAGTAAGGAGGTTGGCTCGAGTGGCCACAATCTCCAAAGATCACAGCTGGAGAATTGCAGACGTTAGGATTGCAGACATCTTGTGGTTAGAAAGTCTCAAATTACAATCAGACACCACCTACATTACCATAAGTTGTTTGGGGAGGGGGTTGCATAAAGCCTTTGCTGTCATCAAACTACAAACTCAAACACCTACAGCTTGCTAAACGTTACTGAAACTTGAAATGGGACCAGTTCTATGTTCAGATGAGACGAAAATTGAGCTTTTTGGAAACAAACACCAAAGGTGGGTTTGGCGTACACAACACACTGTGTGCCCCCATGCCCCTACTTCACCACTACCACATATCTTACAGTACTAAATCCGTGTGTATGTTATTGTGTGTATGCATGTCTGTTCCTTTTTTGTTGTTTCACCGTCCCCAATGTTCCATAAGGTTAAAAAAATAAATACAAATAAATAAATAATAACAATCAAATTTAACTAATTGCATCAGTTACTTGATGTGGAATAGAGTTCCATATAGTCATGGCTCTATGTAGCACTGTGTGCCTCCCATAGTCTGGTTGTCGTGTCTTTGGCATCATTAAAGTGTTGACTGTTATTTTATCAAATCAATTCTCTGTAATTATTACTTGATTAAACTATCATATAAATGCAATTAACTAGGAAGTCTGTGCACCAAGGAAAATCTTCAGATTACAAAATTAGAATTTTTCTAATATAACTCTTCAGATATTTTAATAGCTGATCAATTAGTCTTCTAATTAATTCATTAATTATTATTTACCTCACGTTAGACTCATTCCAAACATCCTAAATTGTTGGATGTCTGCACGAACCCATCCTTTACTATGAATCATCCATACACCAGTTGTCTTAATCATTTATTTACTAACTATTTAAATAATCACAGAAATGCATAAACAAACAGATATGGTTACAAGGAAATGATAGGGAAGATTCCCTAGTGGGCTAAGCCGATATGACTGCTTGGTGGACAAAGGAACGTGGGTGTAGACTGAGAAGGGCGGAGGAAAGACAGAGGAGTCACTACACAGTTGATAATTATATTAATTGAAATGCTAATCCTTTGCACATGAACACTCACTCATTCGGGAATAATTGCAATCAATACATATTTACACTCAGAGTGTCGTCGTGATCTCTGTTGGAATCGTCCATCTTTGTTGGAAAGTTAATTTGAGCGTCTCGCTCTGCTTCCCTGAAGTCTTTCGTGGCATTTCCCGCCGTGTAGCCATAGCTCCACGTGGTATGGTTAGGAATTAAACAACCATTACAACCTTAGCTTATAATAAGGTTTTTGTGGTCTGAGCTCAACCTGTTCACCCATGACTGCGTGGCCATGTACGCCTCCAACTCAATCATCAAGTTTGCAGACGACACTACAATGGGCATTGATTTGAAGTTGGTCCCCCATTTGCTCCTATATCAGCCTCCAGTCTTCTGGGAATGCTTTCCACTAGATGTTGGAACATTGCTGCGGGGACTTGCTTCCATTCAGCCACGAGCATTAGTGAGTTTGGGCACTGATGTTGGCTGATTAGGCCTGGCTCGCAGTCGGCATTCCATTTCATCCCAAAGGTGTACGATGGGGTTGAGGTCAGGGCTTTGTGCAGGCCAGTCAAGTTCTTCCACACTGTTCTCGCGTTGTGCACTTGGGCATTGTCATGCTGAAACAGGAAAGGTCCTTGTCCAAACTCTTGCCCCAAAGCACAGAATCGTCTAGAATGTCATTGTATGCTGTACCATTAAGATTTCTCTTCACTGGAACTACGGGGCCTAGACTGAACCATGAAATAAAGCCCCACATGTATTACTCCTCCAACAAACGTTACAGCTGGCACTATGCATTAGGGCAGGTAGCGTTCTCCTGGCATTCGCCAATCCCAGATACATCCGTCAGACTGCCAGATGTTAAATCGTGATTCATTACTCCAGAGAACTCGTTTCCACTGCTCCAGAGTCCAATGGAGGTGAGCTTTACGCCACTCCATCTGACGCTTGGCATTGTGATCTTAGGCTTGTGTGCTGCTGCTTGGCAATGGAAACCCATTTCATGATAATCCTTGTGCTGACGTTGCTTCCAGAGGCAATTTGGAACTCAGTAGTGAGTGTTGCGACCTAGGACAGATGCTTTTTTTACATGCTTTAGCTTTTGGAGTTCCCATTCTGTGAGCTTGTGTGGCCTACCACTTTGCGGCTGAGTCGTTGTTGCTCATAGACGTTTCCATTTCACAATAGCAGCACTTACAGTTGACAGGGGCAGCTCTAGCAGGGCAGAAATTTGACAAACTGACACACAGCTTAATTATATTGATTGCATAATAGGCTACTCTCTCTATTTGATACAACTGAAATATGATTAGATGTTCAATAGAAAGTTAGCCTATGTTAGCCTACAACAAAACGGTAGCCTGGTATACTATAAAGCTGAGGGATGGGGCCGTAGAAAAGTAACCACTCTGAAGGACTGACAATCCATGAGATCAACATTATAGTGATCTGCATGGTAATACCACGGTTCTATATAGATTAACTTTTGTTATAACTGCTGCGCATGTAAGTTCCTTTCTTTAAATGCAATTTATTTTCCACCTCAATCAAGAATATTTTTGAATTCCCTGCGCCACCTTTTCAGCTGAATGGGGGGGTGGAGTTCCCTGAGGGGAGCCACTTTGCCATAACAGGTTTTAACCTTGGACACAATAAAATATTCCCTCCATTTATCCAATAAAATATATTATAATTCTCTTCTACCTCATTCTGTAGCGGAACGGGCCAATTAATGAACCAATAAGGACGAACAAAAACAAGCTCCTCACGCTGATGAGGACACAGTAACCTTTTCTTTACTTAGGGTACCAAATGGTACCCTATTCCATATGGTGTGCACTACTTTTGAGCAGGGCCCATAAGGATTCCAATCGGGCTCTGGTCAAACGTAGTGCACAATTTAGGGGATAGGATGCTATTTGGGACTGCCTTAATTCTGTTCTAACAGGCAACCCTGAGAGGCAGGCCTTTCTAGGCCAAATCGTTACCTTTAACTTACCCTCTCAGAGAGAAGCTATCGTTATAGGCTCATCAGAATGGATGTTAAACTTGGCTGTAATGCCCACACTGTACAGACTGTTCAGGCTCAGAGCCTAGTAGAGGGAACCGAATGTTCTCTGGGGTCAAGTTCATTAGCGTAAACTGCAACAAAATGTTTTGCAACGGAAGTGAACATTTTAATGTCAGGTAGATGGTCCTCCCTGTCACAATACATTTTCGTCCGTTAGGGTCTAATAAAGAAGACGTGGGTTGTTGGATGTTTGGAAGGGGACGGGGATAATAGGAGAGCGCAGAAGTCCATTTGAACCTTTGCGTAATCCTCTGATTAATAAAACTCAAAGATGCCTGTATAGAACCCAATAAATGTGAATGTGTGTTTTGAATTTTTTGTCTAGCCTAGTTTTGTGGGTTGAGTGTTATTTAGGCTTAACCTCTGGGTTTTAGCTGAGGTGGTACCAGTGACTTCCTTTCTCTCTAGATCGTTTGCACTGGGCTATGTTGAGTCTTTAAGCCTCTTTGGTGTGTGTGATATTTTGAGTTCTGTCTGTTGTAGTTTTTGTAGTTATCTATCTGATAACTGTATTGTGTGTTTCTCTTTCAAGATCATTGGCATCGGTCTGTGTGGGGTGTTTGAGCTGATCAAGGAGACGCGGTTCTCTCACCCTTCCCTGTGTCTGCGCAGCCTTCAGGCCCTGCTGCATATGCTGCAGGGACAACAACCAGAGGGCTTCCAGACGGAACCTCCTGATGTACTGGGTGAGTACTAATAATACTATTACTGCTACTACTGCTAATATATTTATTTTATATAGAGCTTTCATTACTAGTATAATCTCAGTCACTTTAAAAACAAAATAAACCAAAAACAAATTAACAAAACAAATATAGGTATTTGGGCGATGGTCTTCTACGTCTTCAGATGTTCCGACAGGTATTATCTTGAGAGGAGGGAGCATAGATGGTAAAGCCAGGCAGGGAAGTAGAGACATCTGGCAGACAGGCCACAGAGCTCCTCAATGTGCAACTTGTCATCTTTTGATAATCACAACTTCACCGTAGGTAGGCAGGCTGGATCTTCCACTACTGAAATGTAGCACCCACATGGGTGATGCTTCAATGACTGTAAAAGCGCCAGTAAGACCACCACACCTCAGCAGTGGTCCAGAAAAGCCCCGAATGAAGTGAGACTTCATCCCAGCACACCGCAGTCCACTTCTCTCTAGGAACTTGGTCAGGGAGCTAAAAAGCTGATGCTGATGGTGTTGCTGAATCATTCAAATCATATTAGTTAGCTAGCCAAGCCAAATATAAACTGACTTGCCATAATCAGTCCTGCAATTCTGTCTCACCACCAGATAGTTCAGTTAATCTATCAACAAGTTATCAAAACAATTATACAAATAAAAAATTATAATAAATTGATAAAAATATAATAATCCATTAACACTCAAAAACCTGTTTGCTAAAAGTGAGTTACAAGTTAATACGTCTCTTTTATCGTCAAAACAAAAGATGCCCAATCATGCAATGCCTCAGACGAGGCATGGAAAAGTGACCCCCTCTCACAACCTGGCGGTCTCAGCAGATGCTAGCTCAAAGAAGCACCAGCATGGTTCAGAATGGGTATGGCCAAAAGTATTACAAAAATTCAAGAGACAATTTCTGAACGCCTCATCAAAATTGATGTGCTCGTTGATAAACTCCACGAAGACCAGAAAGTCACAAAGGGACGAGTGACAAAGTCAGAAGACCATGCTGACCACCAGGCTGCTGTCCTGGAAGTCCACGAGGACGTGTATCAAAAGCACAAGAAGTTGGAGGACTCCGTTTTGACACAGAGGATACATTTGAACCTTACAGGAATGTCCAAAGCGCTCAAATTTCCTGAAGGCAATGGAGGGAAGAGATGCCATTGCCTTTCTTCAGGAGTGGATTCCCAGAATCTTGGATCTTCTCCCTTTTCGCGAGAGAGCCCATTGTACACTACGGAGAAATGCACCCAGGGCGTTTGTTATTAAATAGCTACGGTACAGAGACACTGTCCGCATCCTCGCTGCTGCCCGAGCAAAGGGAGAGCTGAAGTATGGAGATGCGAAAATTTTTCCTGCTCTTTCTCCCATACAACATGAGGAGGATGGCTTTCTCCCCTCTCGAGGCTTCTGTGGCAGTCTGGCTTGGCATATGACCTGCGCTACCCGGCGACTTTGTGGATCGAAACCAAGAATGGTGAGCACACTGATTCTGTGAAGATGTCTGAAGCATTCATGAGGAAGAAACTCCCTGACTTGTTCACTCCGACGACATCATGAGGAACTGAATTTCAAACTTGGATACAGTGGATAGTGAACTGTTAGAACATAGCGATATAATGAAATGACTCCGATATGATTGACTGTCTGGCTGGCAAGATGGGTAACTTGACAATGAGTAGTGAGGTAACGTTGGAACATGGCTAATGTTGGCTGCGCTATTTAGCCAGCTAGCTAAGTTTACATTAGTGTGACTATAGCTACACAGCATAGTCACACTATGTCAGGTAGTTCCATTTTTTTTGTATGCTTTTATTTTTCGCATAGAGATCCAGTCGGATTTGGTTAAATAGTTGTGGCTGTGGAATGGGTTTCAAGCCCAAGTTGTTCATATTACTTCAGGGTATTTTACAAACGTTTTCTGTCTTGTTTATCATTAGTGATTTATGCTAACGTTAGTGATACCGAGGCAGGAATGAGCTACACACTAGCTGGCACTAATGTTAACATATGTTTCCCATGCCAATAAAGCCCCTTGAATTGATTTGAAGCTAGCTGGCCGCTTATAACGTTAGCTTTGGGCAACAGGGTTAAGTAGCTGGCAAGCTATTTATTTTCATGAACTGAAGTTCAATTTCAATAG
This sequence comes from Oncorhynchus clarkii lewisi, assembly GCF_045791955.1. NCBI lineage: Eukaryota > Metazoa > Chordata > Actinopteri > Salmoniformes > Salmonidae > Oncorhynchus > Oncorhynchus clarkii. Next base: position 44,027,749 of record NC_092149.1, on the reverse strand, counting down.
ATGAACAACAAGTGGCAACCTAGCTAATACTTACTCACAAGGATTCCTAAATCATTGCTAAGAATAATGAAAATTACGGCAGTTTCTACTGGTCATTGTTTTCAGTCTGATTGTATTGGTGCTAGCTAGGTACCAAGCTAAAGCTAGTTACCCCAGAAGTTGCAGTCAAACAAATTATGCTTTATTACCAAGCGGTATTGTAAACACATAATTCGTGACCTGTGTTTTCTTGTTTGCAGACTTTTTTGTACAGCTTTGACAGTGCTACTGTATATTTTTTGACACGCAAAGACCCAAACAACGTTCCATAGTATGCATGTCGTGACGCAAATAGCAGTGACGCTATTACTGTGTATCTCCGGTAGGGCAACATCTGAAAAATAGAGTACTTGGTAGTGTGTACCGGTGCTCGACCTGTCGGCAAAAGCCAACATCACCCACGACAGAACGGTTGATTGTCAAGGGCAATGAATTCCATTATCTTGGCGTTAATGGATTTCACCTTGAAGTTGTCTTGCTGAAATGTTCTTACTCTTTCAAATGACTGCTCGACTTGTTGACTGTTAGCCCACAATGTCTGCTGTGTGGATCGATGTTAGGAATGCTGTGTTGCAAGTATTGCGTAACGACGTCATGTATCTACGTTATATATGTATGCACATCGGCGTTAAACTAGACATCCGATATGTGCACCCCTAGGTTAAATGATACTCATTTAACATTTCTTATTCCTGCAGGCAAATAAGCAAACATTTCCCTACACCCATTTCGCTACACCCGCAATAACATCTGCTAAATATGTGTATCATTAAAATTGTATTTGATTTGAATGGAACTTTAACTACTGGGTGTAAGTATTTATCCAGATCTTTATCGGGTTATTCAGCCCTGCTGGCTTCATTACCAGTCAGTAAAACGCTTCAAGAAGGTAGAGGTTTGGCACTTACTAAATAAATAATCCTACATTTGTAATATTTCTGAACACTCATATCAACATCTTTTTTACCACCAATAACAACTCTGCCTCCCTATACATTCTTATAAGGTTCTTAAGAGAAAAGTCCACTCTCCCCTAACAAATGCCCTCAGCATCTGAGACCGCAGCGGTAGAAACTGTATTTGAGCGGTTTAACCACATTTGATGTAAGAGCCTCTTCATATTATCAGTTGAGGTTCTTAATAAATCCTAATTGGTCACTAAGTATAATAATAGGTAGTGCCTTCTCTAAGCGTATCGCAAGGGTCTTAGTAAGAATCTTGCAATTCGCATTAAGTAGGCTGATTGCTCTAAAATTCCCAGGTTCTGTAGTATCTCTATCCTTTATAGGAATCAGCAATATCAAAGCCTCATTAAAGGTGTGCGGAAGGGAGCCATTTTTAAATGCCTCCTGGTAAACCACTGTCAATACAGGTACAATAATGTTAGTATACAGTACCTGTTAAAGTTTGGACACCTATTCATTCATGGGTTTTTCTTTATTTTTACTGTTTTATACATTGTAGAATAATAGTGAAGATTTCATAACTATGAAATAACATATGGAATCATATAGTAACAAAATGTGTTAAACAAATCAAAATATATTTTAGATTCTTTAAAGTAGCCACCCTTTCTTTGCCTTGACGACAGCTTTGCGCACTCTTAACATTCTCTCAACCAGCGTCATGAGGAATGTCCAACAGTCTCCTTCACTCTGCGGTCCAACTCATCCCAAACCATCTCAATTTGGGTTGAGGTCAAATCAAATCCAAATCAAATTTTATTTGTCACATACACATGGTTAGCAGATGTTAATGCGAGTGTTGCGAAATGCTTGTGCTTCTAGTTCTGACAATGCAGTAATAACCAACGAGTAATCTAACCTAACAATTTCACAACAACTACCTTATACACACAAGTGTAAAAGGATGAAGAATATGTACATAAAGGTATATGAATGAGTGATGGTACAGAACGGCATAGGCAAGATGCAGTAGATGGTATCGAGTACAGTATATACATATGAGATGAGTAATGTAGTGTATGTAAACATATAAAAGTGGCATTGTTTAATATTGGAAAAATGGATGTAAAAAAAATGTATCACAAGCCACTTTAATTAAACAATGCCACTTAATATAATGTTTACATACCTTACATTACTCATCTCATATGTATAGACTGTACTCCATAACATCTACTGCATCTTGCCATCTTCATGTAATACATGTATCATTAGCCACTTTAACATGTAGTGACACCCCATCCCGTGAACGGGACCGTTGTCATCATCTGACACTAATTAGCATAACACAACGGACATAAATATTCCTAGAAAATATTCCTATTCATGAAAATCACAAGTGAAATATATTGGAACACAGCTTAGCCTTTTATTAATCACCCTGTCATCTCAGATTTTCAAAATATGCTTTACAGCCAACGCTATACAAGCATTTGTGTAAATTTATCATAGCGTAGCATAGCATTATGCTTTGCTAGCATCAGGCAAACTTGTCACGGAAATCAGAAAAGCAATCAAATTACATTGTTTACCTTTGATAAACTTCGGATGTTTTCACTCACGAGACTCCCAGGTAGACAGCCAAAGTTCATTTTCTCCCCAAAATATTATTTTTGTAGGTGAAACAGCTTTGTTTGTTCTTCACGTTTGGCTGAGAAATCGCCCGAAATTGCGGTCACCACAACTCCGAAAAATATTCCAAATTAGCTCCATAATATCGACAGAAACATGGCAAACGATGTTTAGAATCAATCCTCAAGGTGTTATTCACATATCTATCGACGATAAAATCCATCGTGGCAGTTTACTTTAAATTCTGAAGAAATGGAACGCGCATGGACCTACAGATTACGCACACAGGACAACGGGCAGGACACCAGGTAAATGTAGTCTCTTATGGTCAATCTTCCAATGATATGCCTACAAACACGTCACAATGCTGCAGACACCTCGGGGAATAGACAGAAAGCGCAGGCTCATTCCTGGCGCATTCACAGCCATATAAGGAGACATTGGAAAACAGCGCCTTCAGAATCCGGGGCATTTCCTGTATGAAACTTCATCTTGGTTTCGCCTGTTGCATTAGTTCTGGGGCACGCACAGATAATATCTTTGCAGTTTTGGAGACGTCAGAGTTGTGTCTTTCCAAGGCTGTCAATTCCATGCATAGTCAAGCATATTTTCGTGACAAAATATTGCGCTTAAAACGGGCATGTCTTTTTATCCAATAATGACACAGCGCCCCCATAGGTTCAACAGGTTAAAGTGGCTGGAGTTGAGTCAGTATGTTGGCAGCAGCCACTCAATGTTAGTGGTGGCTGTTTAACAGTCTGATGGCCTTGAGATAGAAGCTGTTTTTCAGTCTCTCGGTCCCAGGTTTAATGCACCTGTACTGACCTTGCCTTCTGGATGATAGTGGGGTGAACAGGCAGTGGCTCGGGTGGTTGTTGTCCTTGATGATCTTTATGGCCTTCCTTTGACATCGGGTGGTGTAGGTGTCCTGGAGGGCAGGTAGTTTGTCCCCGGTGATGCGTTGTGCAGACCTCAGTACCCTCTGGAGAGCCTTACGGTTGTTGGCGTAGCATTTGCCGTACCAGGCGGTGGATGCTCTCGATTGTGCATCTGTGAAGGTTTGAGAGTGCTTTTGGGGACAAGCTGAATTTCTTCAGCCTCCTGGGGTTGAAGAGGCGCTGCTGCGCCTTCTTCACCACGCTGTCTGTATTGGTGGACCAATTCAGTTTGTCCGTGATGTGTACGCCGAGGAACTTAAAAATGACTACCCTCTCCACAACTGTCCCGTCGATGTGGAGAGGGGGGTGCTCCCTCTGCTGTTTCCTGAAGTCCACGATCATCTCCTTAGTTTTGTTGAGTGTGAGGTTATTTTCCTGACACCACACTCCGAGGGCCCTCACCACCTCCCTGTAGGCCGCCTCGTTGTTGATAATCAAGCCTACCACTGTTGTGTCGTCCGCAAACTTGATGATTGAGTTGGAGGCGTGCGTGGCCACCCAGTCGTTGGTGAACAGGGAGTACAGGAGAGGGCTCAGAACGTACCCTTGTTGGGCTCCAGTGTTGATGATCAACGGGGTGGAGATATCGTTACCTACCCTCACCACCTGGGGGCGGCCTGTCAGGAAGTCCAGTACCCAGTTGCACAGGGCGGGGTCGAGACCCAGGGTCTGGAGGGTACTATGGTGTTAAATGCTGAGCTGTAGTCAATGAACAGCATTCTCACATAGGTATTCCTCTTGTCCAGATGGGTTAGGGCAGTGTGGTTGCGATTGCGTCATCTGTGGACTTATTGGGGCGGTAAGCAAATTGGAGTGGGTCTAGGGTGTCAGGTAGGGTGGAGGTGATATGGTCCTTGACTAGTCTCTCAAAGCACTTCATGATGACGGATGTGAGTGCTACTCAGTTACCTTAGCTTTCTTGGGAACAGGAACAATGGTGGCCCTCTTGAAGCATGTGGGAACAGCAGACTGGGATAAGGATTGATTGAAAATGTCCGTAAACACACTAGAGGTCGACCGATTATGATTTTTCAACGCCGATACCGTTTATTTAATTTTTTTTAATGACAATTAGAACAATACTGAATGAACACTTATTTTAACTTAATATAATACATCAATAAAATCAATTTAGCCTCAAGTAAATAATGAAACATGTTCAATTTGGTTTAAATAATGCAAAACAAAGTGTTGGAGAAGAAAGTAAAAGTGCAATATGTGCTATGTAAGAAAGCTAACGTTTCAGTTCCTTGCTCAGAACATGAGAATACATGAAAGCTGGTGGTTCCTTTTAACATGAGTCTTCAATATTCCCAGGTAAGAAGTTTTAGGTTGTAGTTATTATAGGAATTATAGGACTATTTCCCTCTATACCATTTGTATTTCATTAACCTTTGACTATTGGATGTTCTTATAGGCACTTTAGTATTGCCAGTGAAACATTATAGTTTCCGTCCCTCTAGTTAGCGCGCGCTAACTAGCTAGCCATTTCACCTCGGTTACACCAGCCTCATCTCGGGAGTTTATAGGCTTGAAGTCATAAACAGCGCAATGCTTGACGCCCAATGAAGAGCTGCTGGCAAAACGCCCAACAAAGAGCTGCTGGCAAAACGCACAACGAAGAGCTGCTGGCAAAACACACGAAAGTGCTGTTTGAATGAATGTTTACGCGCCTGCTTCTGCCTACCACCGCCCAGTCAGATACTTGTATGCTTGTATGTGCAGTCAGATTATATGCAACGCAGGACATGCTAGATAATATCTAGTAATATCATCAACCATGTGTAGTTAACTAGGGATTATGATTGATTGTTTTTTATAAGATAAGTTTAATGCTAGCTAGCAACTTACCTTGGCTTACTGCATTCGCTTAACAGGCAGTCTCCTTGTGGAGTGCAACGAGAGAGAGGCAGGTCGTTATTGCGTTGGACTAGTTAACTGTAAGGTTCTCAGCTCGGGGGATTCAATCTTGCAAGGTGAAAATCTGTTGTTCTGCCTTATGTCTTAAGAAGGAAAGAGATTCCACAGATTAACTTTTAAGAAGGGACACCTGTAAATTGAAATGCATTCCAGATGACGACCTCATGAAGTTGGTTGACAGAAAGCAAAGTGTGCGCAAAGTTATCAAGGCAAGTGTGGATTCCATGTGTTATTTCATAGTTGTGATGTCTTCACTATTATTCCACAATGTAGAAAATATAAAAAATGAAGAAAACCCCTTGAATGAGTAGGTGTGTCCAAACTTTTGACGGGTACTGTAGTTCTATAATATTTTACAGGAAGGCCATCCAGACCAGGGGATTTCCCTGCTTTCATAGATAAAATTGCTGCTCTCACCACCTCTTCTGTTATAGTACAGTCCAGGTCCTCTACCTTGCTATCTGATAATCTAGGTAGTTCAAAACCAGACAAAAAAGCATCCATATCTATGGGACTCACTGTTCAGAAGAATGTGTATATAAATCTTTATTAAAACATTGAAACCCAGTCTATCTCTTTTGGATGAGGTCACCATCTTATTGCTCTTCTTAATTGCTGGAATTACATCAAGTGTTCTGCAGTTTTAGTTGCCTGTCTTCTCACCTCCCTCATGAAAAAGTCTAAACAGTGCATATTCTGCCATTTTGTTATACATTTCGTGCAACTGACATGTCAATTTACAGGCAGTTTCAAATGTGCTCACACACACAAGTTTCTGATCTTTTTACTGCTTCAACCCTCTCTCGCTCTCTGACGCATGTGCTGTTATTTTCCCTCTAATATATGCTTTAGATGTTTCCCATACTGTGGAATCCTTTTCAGTTGAGCCTATGTTGATCTCCTAAAAAAGGATCTAAGATCATCTGCTAGTGATTGGCTAAATATCTCATCTTGTAATAGCATGGTATTGTCTAAATCTACCCTTCCTCACGGTTTTATATCAACATGTAACTCTACTATAGCATGACACGCGAGGGCAATTCGACCAATCTGGCAAGTAATCCCATTTACCATGAAATTAGATATCAAGAATAAATCTATTCTGGAGTTTGTCTTATGACAGTGGGAGAAGGAAGTATATTCTCTCTCATTAGGATGGACTTATCTCCATACAGTGCCTTGCGAAAGTATTCGGCCCCCTTGAACTTTGCGACCTTTTGCCACATTTCAGGCTTCAAACATAAAGATATAAAACTGTATTTTTTTGTGAAGAATCAACAACAAGTGGGACACAATCATGAAGTGGAACGACATTTATTGGATATTTCAAACTTTTTTAACAAATCAAAAACTGAAGAATTGGGCGTGCAAAATTATTCAGCCCCTTTACTTTTAGTGCAGCAAACTCTCTCCAGAAGTTCAGTGAGGATCTCTGAATGATCCAATGTTGACCTAAATGACTAATGATGATAAATACAATCCACCTGTGTGTAATCAAGTCTCCGTATAAATGCACCTGCACTGTGATAGTCTCAGAGGTCCGTTAAAAGCGCAGAGAGCATCATGAAGAACAAGGAACACACCAGGCAGGTCCGAGATACTGTTGTGAAGAAGTTTAAAGCCGGATTTGGATACAAAAAGATTTCCCAAGCTTTAAACATCCCAAGGAGCACTGTGCAAGCGATAATATTGAAATGGAAGGAGTATCAGACCACTGCAAATCTACCAAGACCTGGCCGTCCCTCTAAACTTTCAGCTCATACAATGAGAAGACTGATCAGAGATGCAGCCAAGAGGCCCATGATCACTCTGGATGAACTGCAGAGATCTACAGCTGAGGTGGGAGACTCTGTCCATAGGACAACAATCAGTCGTATATTGCACAAATCTGGCCTTATGGAAGAGTGGCAAGAAGAAAGCCATTTCTTAAAGATATCCATAAAAGTGTTGTTTAAAGTTTGCCACAAGCCACCTGGGAGACACACCAAACATGTGGAAGAAGGTGCTCTGGTCAGATGAAACCAAAATTGAACTTTTTGGCAACAATGCAAAACGTTATGTTTGGCGTAAAAGCAACACAGCTGAACACACCATTCCCACTGTCAAACATGGTGGTGGCAGCATCATGGTTTGGGCCTGCTTTTCTTCAGCAGGGACAGGGAAGATGGTTAAAATTGATGGGAAGATGGATGGAGCCAAATACAGGACCATTCTGGAAGAAAACCTGATGGAGTCTGCAAAAGACCTGAGACTGGGACGGAGATTTGTCTTCCAACAAGACAATGATCCAAAACATAAAGCAAAATCTACAATGGAATGGTTCAAAAATAAACATATCCAGGTGTTAGAATGGCCAAGTCAAAGTCCAGACCTGAATCCAATCGAGAATCTGTGGAAAGAACTGAAAACTGCTGTTCACAAATGCTCTCCATCCAACCTCACTGAGCTCGAGCTGTTTTGCAAGGAGGAATGTGAAAAAATGTCAGTCTCTCGATGTGCAAAACTGATAGAGACATACCCCAAGCGACTTACAGCTGTAATCGCAGCAAAAGGTGGCGCTACAAAGTATTAACTTAAGGGGGCTGAATAATTTTGCACGCCCAATTTTTCAGTTTTTGATTTGTTAAAAAAGTTTGAAATATCCAATAAATGTCGTTCCACTTCATGATTGTGTCCCACTTGTTGTTGATTCTTCACAAAAAAATACAGTTTTATATCTTTATGTTTGAAGCCTGAAATGTGGCAAAAGGTCGCAAAGTTCAAGGGGGCCGAATACTTTCGCAAGGCACTGTATGTCTGTAAGGCCCACAGTCTGCTGCCATGTGTTGCAAGTCTTTTCTTTGGTGTGGAGTTACCTGTAAATTGACTTCTATTAGTCATGTCCATCACTTGGTTAAAGTGTCCAGCAAGGACGATCTGCCCCTCCATATTTCCCAGTATAACATTGACCTCGTGAAAAAAATCTGGGTTCTCCTTGTTGGGAGCATATATGTTGCATAACACTACCTTAATTAATCCCATTTATAAGAGCCTCAATGCAGATGCGCCTGCCGTACCCATCAGAGCGTTGCTTCAACATTTAAAGTATTTTACGCATCAGAATAATCACCCCATTTTGTTTTGAATTAAATGAGCTATGGGAAACTTATGCAAGCCAGCTTAAAAATGTTGGCGCCTCTATCTGTTAAATGTGATTCCTGTATGAATACAATTATCCACCTGTTTTGATTTTAAATAGGTCTTATCTTTTTCCTCTTCACTTGGTTACCACAACCGTTTATATTCCGGTATTATGTTTACATAACCATTATCCGTATTTTCACTGAGTAGTTATAGCCTTTGAGCAAGAAGTGTCCCATTTAACACACTTGATGAATAATGAACATCATTATATAACATTTCACAATATATGCTCCAGCTGTACAATAGAACAGTGTAGAAAAAACACGGGACGAGATGTTAACTGTCCATTGTGCCAGTAGATGGAATGCACTCACATGAGATTTGCTGTGATGTTGGCAGTGGCATGGGAGGTTTATTTCTTAGACTGGGTTAAGATGTAAATTTTGGGACACATCCTCAGTAGTGTGCCTTCGAATCAGGTGGGTGTTTCGGCCTTTAAATCACTAAACAACCTCATCAAAGGTGGCCAGCTAAAGGGTGATCAAGCCTTAGCTTGTGTCCCATACCCAATTAAGATGTCCCACGGGACTATGCAAGGCAGGGGCGTCCTCTTCCCTGAGCCAGCCCTACAGCTGACCGCATACCTCATATGCCCTCCTCAAGTTGGAGGGATCTGAATTGGGTTCTCAGGTGGGGGTGGGGGGGTCATGAAGTTATAGCCCAGCAAGGGTCCTTCCGTTTGCTCCAGATCCACTGGCTGCCTCTTTCAGCAGCTTGAGAAACTGCTCTGACGGTCTGCCGCAGAGCCTGTCCATGGATTCCAAGTTCTTTCAGCAACCTGATGGTGGAAGAAGCCACGAATCCTCTGCATCCCACTTCAACTGGCCAGACTTTTGTATTCCAGCCGCGCTGAGTTGCGTCTGCTGTCAACTCTGTGTAACGCAGTTTCTTACGCTCGTAGGCCTCTTCAACAGAGTTTTCCCACGGGACTGTGAGCTCTATGATGTACACAGCATTTCGTGAAGGGGACCAGAGTACCATGTCTGGCCTAAGGTTGGTAGAAGCAATCTCAGGTGGAAAAATTAGTTGCTGGCCATTATCGACAAGCATCTTTCAGTTCCGGGCCATGGCTAGGTGTCCAGTTTCTGGCTTCGTAGGAGGATGCTTGGACCGTTTCTGTCCCTCCCGGATGAATGTTGTTGTTTTGATGGGATTGCTTGTTTTTGGAGGTAATGAATTGGTTGCACTCCTCTTGGTCTCAAGTGCTGCAGCCAGGCTCTTGAGGACCTGATTGTGCCTCCAGGTGTAGCAGACTTGTGAGAGCCTGGTCTTGCAAACTGTCATTATATGCCTGAGAGTCGCTGGAGCTGGGCAGAGGGGGCAGGTCGAGACCTCGCCATAGCATTGATGTAGGTTTTTTGGTGATGGAAGCACATCATAAACAGCTCTTATGATGAAGCTGATGTTGCTTGCCTCCATTTGCCAAATCTCACTCCAGTTGATCTTTCTCCTCTCCAGGCCTTTGAGAGACAGCCTAAGAGAGACAGCCTTTGCACTTCTTGCAGTCTCCTCCTGTCTGTGCACCTCCTCGACCACCAGCTTCCTGCGTTCAGATGTTGTTGCCTTATGGAATGTTGGTTTGCTTGCTGCCAGGCCAAAGCCTCCTCTTCCATGCTGGATATTCCCCACAATGTCTTGGTGTCTCAGGGCTGATGTTGCTTGCTGCACAGCCTTGGATGATGTCCATTTCCGTCCAGTTTGTAGGGGTGGTGCAGCCTTGCTAATGGTCTGGTCTTTGGAGTCCTTCAATGTCATCTGAAGTCTTACTTTAGAGCACTTGTACTCCTCCGTTAGACTTGTAAGAGGTAGTTCAAGGACCCCTTTGCCATAGAGGCCGATGTTACTCAGGCATCGTGGGACACCCAGCCATTTCTTCACGTATGAGGTAATGGTTCGCTCCATCTTCTCCACTGTTGTTATTGGGACCTCATAGACGGTGAGTGGCCACATTACCCGGGGGAGAAGTCCAAACTGTAGGCACCAAAGCTTGAGCTTCCCAGGCAGTAGGGTCTTGTTGATGTTCTCAAGACCGTCGGCGATGTCCTGCCTTACTTGCTGCACATGATCTTTATCCTGGAGGCTTTCGTTGTACCATCTACCCAGGCTCTTGACTGGTTGCTCAGACACCGTTGGTATCGGGGCATCTCCAATGCAGAACCTCACGTCTTTAAGCTGTCCCTTGACTATGGAGATGCTTCGAGATTTGCTTGGCTTGATTTTCATCCGGGTCCACTTGATTATATCCTGCAGCTTTGCAAGTAACTGCCTGGTGCATGCTTTAGTGATGGTCAGTGTAGTCATGTCATCCATGTATACTCGGATAGGTGGGAGACGGAGCCCTTCCTTAGTTCTCTCACCGCCGACCACCCATCTTGATGTTCCAATGATGATGACTTCCATGGCCATAGTGAAGGCCAGAGGTGAAATTGTACAACCTGCCATTATGCCTACTTCCAAGCGCTGCCATGTTGTGAAGTCGGGTGTTGTGAAACACAATTGCAGGTCTTGGAAATAGGCCTTTACCAGTGTAGAGATGGGTTCTGGTATGTGGAAAATGTTGAAGGATTCCCAGAGGAGTTCATGGGGGACTGAGCCAAAGGCATTGGCCAGGTCGAGGAAGATGACATAGCAGTCTCTCTTGTCCTTCTTAGCTAGTATGTTCCAGGCAACCAGAGAAACCAGGAATGCCTGCTTTCTGTACAGATGTATCAATGTACTTGTTCCTTTCCAGATAAATGGATAGCCTCTGTGCTATTATACTGAAAATATCTTCCCTTCGACGTTGAGAAGAGAGATTGGTCGGAATTGACTGATGTCTGTTGCATCCTTCTTTCAGGATTAGCACACCACCAGCCCTTCGCCATGCCTTTGGTATTATTTCCTTCTGCCATCCTCATGAGCCTCCAAAGAAAGCGTAGATCATCCGGGGCGTTCTTGTAGAGCTTGGGCCCAGGAGCTGAGGCCGCTCTTGCTCTTCGGACAACGTTCTCTACTTCCTTCCATTTTGGAGGATTGAATTCTGGTGGTTGAATAGGTGGGATGTCATGTGGGATGATTATCTGCTCATGCCTTTTCATGTCCTGGTGGACCTTTTTCAGATGTTCTTCCAGTTCTGGCTTTGGAGTTTTTAGGATTCCGCACTTTTCCTTTGCGAAGAGGTCTTTGACAAACTTAGTTTTTTTTAATAGAACCGTGTTCTTGAGTGTTCCTTCTTCCTACGAAGTTTCCTTCAGTTTTCCGCTCTTCGCAAGGTTGCCAGCCGACATTTAATGTCTGCTTGGAGTAGCATGAGACCTTCTCTCTCTGCATCAGAGGCCTTCTTCCACTGCTTTCTCAGCTGCCTTCTCTCTCTGACAAGTATGTCGATCTCTTGCTGCCTCCTAGATTTGGCTGGCGCGGGTGGTGTGGTGTCTTGCCACTTCTCTCGTTTACTCCAAAGCGCTCTTCTCCGTAGTGGTAGATAATGTCTCCCATCCTTTCAAGCTTTTTCTCTGCTGTTCCTACCTGTTGTTCCAAGATTTTTGTCAGGTCGTTGTTGATTGTTTCCCACTCTCTTTTCAACAGCTTTGGGCCACTTCACACTCGGTCTGTGCCCTTTGATATTTTCTTATTTTTAGAGGTCTCTGTGGTTGGGTGAGTTCATCCACCGGCATTTCTGTGCTTGTGTTATCCTCCTCCGTTAGAGGGGTGCTGATGCTCTGCAAACTTTGGTTTGCGTCCCGTCGCTGTGCTTCATTCGACTGATTTGACTGGCTGCTTCGTAAGAAGTACTGGTCAATGCGAGGTCCCCGTCTCTGCTCTCCCAAGCACCTTTTCCTCCCTTGATGGATCCTTAACCCCCTTGCCGATGTTACACTCTCCCAACCACAGCTGCACACCTGAAGTGTGTGTACTGCTGCTGTTATGGTTGTCTCATGTGCTGTGTTCCTACTCGTAGTCGTTTCCGTTCCTGGGTCCGTAACCGTGTGATCAGTCGTTGAGCCATCTTGCGCCCCAGCTCTCGCGGACTCTAGGGTGTATGTTCCTTTGTTGACTTTCAGTAGCACTTAGCGGGTGTCTCCAACATACTGAAGCAGCGTCGGAGACTGCCAACATGGGTTGCTAGCCCATGACAGCTCCAGTGGGGTCTATTCCCTCCGGTCAGCTGTCTCTCCAAGCTGTCACATAGACTTTCCTAAATAAACAGAGAAAACAAATCCCAAAATAAAACAAAGCAACTAGGAACGTCACGTTGCTTCGCATTGAGTCAATCATCACAGAACTGTATTTGAAGCCACAGAAGATAACCTGCAGTCAACTAAAAGATTCCTAATGGTCCGTAAGGCGCTTGAAAGGCTAAATTAGTCCCGCAAACACACTGCCTACCTTAATTTGTACAGTAAACGGCATACAATTCAACTTGTATTTTACCTTGTCTTGTCGTTATCTCGGCCAAACACCTTGCTCTAGCAAGAATCTCTCAGCCTCCACATTTTCCTTGACAACCATTTTTATTTCCCTTCCAAATAAAGAGCAGGGTCGCTGGGAATACCAGCGTGTGCCTGGCGTTCTTCTCGTGGTGTTTCTTCGCCGTTGCAAACATCTTCCTCTTCATTGCCAGTTACTTGGAAAGGTGCCGGGAAAAAGACAGCCGGCGGCCTTCCCACCAAACTTCTTGCTTTCACTGCTTTAAGTACCTTCCCCCAGGCTGTAGATCGTAGGGTCGGATGAGAACTATTCTCGTCAGACATGTTTAAACTTCGATGGGTTTGTTTAAATTCGAATTCGTGCCTGTCAAATCCTTCTGCTATGATTTTCTGCACACAAGATTAGTCCACCACCAGCCTCACAATGTTGATCTCTTTCAGATGAACTAATCTCACCGTATTTCTCCTACTTCTGTTCTCAAGTTATTTGACACGATTACACAATATATACATTTTTCTCGTGATTGTCATTACCCTTCTCCAGACGGCCAATTTCTCACATGGAATAGCCTTCATTTTTCAGAACAAGAATAGACTAAGTTTTAGAAAATCTCTTTGTTTCTGGCCATTTTGAACCTCTAATCGAACCCACAAATGCTGATGCTCCAGATACTCAACTAGTCTGAAGGACAGTTTCATTGCTTTTTAAAAATTAGCAGAACAGTTTTCAGCTGTGCTAACATCATTGCAAAATAGTTTTCTAATGATCAATTAGCCTTTTAAAATGATTAACTTGGATTAGCTAACACAACGTGCCATTGGAACACAGGAGTGATGGTTGCTGATAATGGGCCCCTGTACGCCCCTGTTGATATTCCATTCAAAATCAGTCGTTTGCAGCTACAATAGTCATTTACAACATTAACAATGTCTACACTGTGTTTCTGATCAATTTGATATTTTAACGTACAAAAAATTAGCTTTTCTTTCAAAAAGGATATTACTAAATGACCCTAACCTTTTGAACGGTAGTGTATACACAGTATATTTACAGAGCTCTAATACTTGCACATACATGCATGGGCAGACACGCACAATGCATGTATACACTCAGATGCAAACGCAAATAGACCAAGACACAGAGGCATGCACACAAACACACATTTGCACGCACTTGTGCAGACACAGGTAAACACACACACACATTGCAGACATACTGCCCCTCTTAACCCTCTATATCCTCCCTACAGAGTCTCTGTTCCAACTGCTGCTGGAGACAACAGTGCGCAGCACGGGGATGAACGACCCTACTGGGCAGGCCCTCACCGCCCTGTCCTGTGCCTGCCTCTTCAGCCTGGTGGTGTCCTGGGGAGACACAGGCAAGACCCTGCAGGCCGTCTCCGCCATCCTCACCAACAACGGCAGTCATGCCTGCCAGACTATCCAGGTGAGCCGACGCTGTGTCACACAACTCGAAACGATTCAACACACTTCCTCACTCAGGTTAGACTTGTTAAACCTGCTCCACACCACCAGACTGTCTCAAGGCAGCAGCATCTGGAGCTCTGAAGGAGAGCAGAAATTACTTTGGAGAAAATGTCAAGCTTCTGTTTTCCACCCTCTTATGTTACCCCGCCCGCATTCTTCCGGCAATTAATTTTAGAATATTTGTGTCTTTGTGTATGTACATTATTTTCTGTTTGAGTGATACTGTTTGTGTGTGTGCATTTGTCTGTCTGTAACCATGTTTATCCAACCTTCTAATGCGAATAAAGTCATGCCATATAAAAATATATCACCACAGGTGTGATGAAAACAGCAAGTGTTGATACAATTCTGTAAATGTCAACAGACAATTTGTTGGTTCGGCATGGTGGGATCCTTGTGTCGGAGTTAATTATGCGACCATTGCGATGGAAACAGTTTTATGCGCAAATACTTTTAGAATAACCATGTCAATGTCAACATGCAGTATGGTTTTCCCACTGTGACCTGGAAAATCATGCACAGTTTTTTTAGGCTACAGATTAAATAAATTGTGATTTTTAACTTCACAGGGTGGTAAAAGTGCACGGGATGAGTTTGATGATCCTTTTCCCAAAAATATGTGAATTGGTCTTATGTAGCAACATTTTAAATTTAGTTTTTTACATTGGATAAAAGTAGAGACTCTGAGCTAGAAAATGGCTTATCAAACACTCCAGTTGAGGAATGATGAGAAAGTAATTCTGATTTGAAAGTTGATAAACTTGAAACCCTGTTTTTTGGAAATTGGCCTTTGAATGTTTTGGTACACCTACTGGAGAGCTCCTCTTTGGCTACACCCATTCAGCATCGTTCACACCTTCTAAAGCCTTATCCCCACCCATCTCTTTAATGATTCACAGTGTAGTAAACCACCAAAGATTTCAGGACGAAAAGTGGTGAAAGTAGAGGAACTTTTATCTAGTCCTTGGCCTATATCCTAATCTGACTTTGGTGCAGGTCATGCTATTCTTCACATTACTGTCTCTGGTAAACACACACTATATCAAATAAAATCTGTTTATTTGTAACATGCACAGGATACAGAAGGTGTAAACGGTACAATGGGTACTTGCATAGTGGAGTCTTTTGTTTAGACATGTAGCTAGCTAGCTAAACAATGAACCATATTCCCAACTCTAATGCCGCATTCAAAAAAGAAAAATGTGAACATCCAACTTTATAGAGCTCCTACACAGATCATACATGTAACATTAGCTACTGAGCCAGCCATCTAACGTTAGCTAACAGTACGCGCTAACTTGCAATGAAAACGACTTTCTGGCAAAAGTTGAAAGTTTACATTAACTTAGGTTGGAGTCATTAAAACTAGTTTTTCAACCACTCCACAATTTTGACAAGTCGGTTAGGACTTCTACTTTGTGCATGACACAAGTAATTTTCCAACAATTGTTTATAGACAGATTATTTCACTTATAATTCACTATCACAATTCCAGTGGGTCAGAGGTTTACATACACTAAGTTGACTGTGCCTTTAAACGGTGTGAAATTCCAGAAAATGATGTCATGGCTTTAGAAGCATCTGATGGGCTAATTGACATCATTTGAGTTAATTGGGGTCTACCTGTGGATGTATTTCAAGGCCTACCTTCAAACTCAGTGCCTCTTTGCTTGACATCATGGGAAAATCAAAAGAAATCGGCCAACACATCAGAAAAGAATTGTAGACCTCCACAAGTCTGGTTCATCCTTGAGAGCAATTTACCACACTCATCTGTACAAACAATAGTACGCAAGTATAAACACCATGGCACCACGCTGCCGTCATACCACTCAGGAAGGAGACTCATTCTGTCTCCTACTTTCATGCAAAAAGTGCAAGTCAATCCCAGAACAACAGCAAAGGACCTTGTGAAGATGCTGGAGGAAACAGGTACAAAAGTATCTCTATCCACAGTAAACTAGTCCTATATCGACATAACCTGAAAGGCTGCTCAGCAAGGACGAAGCCACTGCTCCGAAACCGGCATAAAAAAGCCCGTCTACGATTTGCAACTGCACATGGGGACAAAGATCATACGTTTTGGAGAAATGTCCTCCTGTCTGATGAAACAAAAATATAACTGTTTAGCTATAATGAATGACCTTTGTTATGTTTGGAGGAAAAAGGGGGATGCTTGCAAGCTGAAGAACACCATCCCAACCGTGAAGCACTTGGGAGCACCGACCAGCATCATGTTGTGGGGGTTCTTTGCTGCAGGAGGGACTGGTGCATTTCACAAAATAGATGGCATCATGAGGTGGGAAAATTGTGGATATATTGACGCAACAGCTCAAGACATCAGTCAGAAATTTGAAGCTTGGTCGCAAATGGGTCTTCCAAATGAACATTGACCCCAAGCATACTTCCAAAGTTGTGGCAAAATGGTTTAACTTGTTATGGCTGCATTCCTGCTAACGGGATCGATATGACAACTACCAGTGAAAGTAGAGGGCGCCAAATTCAAACCACAGAAATCTCATAATTACAATTCCTAAAACATACATGTGTTTAATATAATTTTAAAGTTAATCTTGTTGTTAATCCCACCAATGTGTCGGATTTCAAATATGCTTTTCAGCAAAAGCACTACAAACGATTGTTAGGTCTCCACCAAACCACAATAAGCACAGCCATTTTCCAGCTAAATATAGCATTCACAAAAAGCAGAAATAGAGAAAATGAATCACTAACCTTGAATTATCTTCATCAGATGACACTCATAGGACTTCATGTTACACAACACATGCATGTTTTGTTTGATAAAGTTCATATTTATATCAAACAATCTGAGTTTACATTTGCGTATTAGAGTCACTAGTTCATCAAGTGATTTTGCATAGCCACATCGTTTCAACAGAAATACTCATCATAAATGTAGATAATACAAGTTATACACATGGAATTATAGATATACCTCTCCTTAATGAAACCGCTGTGTCAGATTTCAAAAAAAGTTTACGGAAAAAGCAACCCATGTAATAATCTGAGACGGAGCTCAGAACAGTAGCCAAATTAGCTGCCGTGTTGGAGTCAACAGAAACCAGAAAATACATGATAAATGTTTCCTTACCTTTGATGAACGTCATCAGAATGCAGTCCTAGGAATCCCAGGTCCACAATAAATGCTTGATTTGTTCGAAAATGTCCATTATTTATGTCCAATTGGCTACTTTGGTTAGCGCGTTTGGTAAACAATTCTAAAGTCTATAAAGTGACAATGTCCAAAAGTTCCGTAACAGTCAGTAGAAACATGTCAAACGATGTACTGAATCAATCTATAGAATGTTGTTTACATATATCTTGAATAACATTCTAACCGGAGAATTAGAATGACTTCAGATGACCGGTGGAACGCAGGTCCTTCCCCTGTGAACGCACATGATGAAAGCACGGTCAACTCGTGTCAGTGGTGACTATTTCCTGTCTCATTCGACCCCCCTTCACATTAGTCATCGGACAAAGTTCGAACAGGAAGTGGAATTTCCCAAGTTTTTGCCTGCAATATGAGTTTTGTTATACTCACAGACATAATTCAAACAGTTTTAGAAACTTCAGTGTTCTATCCAATACTAATAATAATATGCATATATTAGCAACTGAGACTGAGGAGCTGGCCTTTAACAATGGGCAACTTTTCATCCAAGCTACTCAATACTGCCCCTGCAGCCATAAAAAGTTAAGGACAACAAAATCAAGGTATTGGAGTGGCCATCACAAAGCCCTGACCTCAAGCCTATAGAAAAGTTGTAGACAGATTGAACTGAAAAGCATGTGCGAGCAAGGAGGCCTACAAACCTGACTCAGTCACATCAGCTCTGTCAGGAGGAATGGGCCAAAGTTCACCCAACGTATTGTGGGAAGCTTGTGGAAGGCTACCTGAAACATTTGACCCAAGTTAAACAATTTAACTGTAATGCTACCAAATACTAATTGAGTGTATGTAAACGTCTGACCCACTGGGAATGTGATGAAATATATAAAAGCTGAAATTATTCTCTCTACTATTATTCTGACATTTCTCATTAAAATAAGGTGGTGATCCTAACTGACCTAAAACAATTTTTTTACTAGGATTAATGTCAGGAATTGTGAAACGTAGTTTAAATGTATTTGGCTAAGGTGTATGTAAACGTCCGACTTCAACTGTGTACGGCTGGCTACCTAATGGTGTTCCGAACACTTAACCTAATTTTAGCTCCAAAAAAATGCCATTCTTCCAGTTCAACTGGTAGATATTAATACCATTGTAAAGCACAATTTATTCCCTTTCCAGCAAAATCAATGACGAGACATCCACGCGACCTGTCTTTACATGATTGAAGAAGGCAATGGAACTCTGCCAGGTCTTTTTAAAAATGGCGGCGTGGAAGCGAAGGCTACTGAGTGATAGTGATAGGGGAAGATGTCGTGTTGGGAAACTGCTTTTTTCACCCGAACTTAAAATGTCAAAACACTATAAAGTGTTTATATAATGTCTCATTACATACCTATTTGAAGGTTTGTGTAGAATTTGAATAGGGGTTTTATTTTCAGAGGTAAGCCGCGGCTGTCACTGCTTTTGAGTGTCACGATGGCATGCAGTAATGAAAAATACACTTGATTTGAATTAAATATGAATGAATTCACGTGTAATTAACTTTACACTCACCATTGATAATGTCTTGATAAATATATACCTTTAAATATGAGTTACACAAAGTAGAGAACTTTATTTTCATAAGGGATAAGGGATGTACAGTGGGGAGAACAAGTATTTGAGTGGGCTAAAATGGGCCAAAATTCCTGCTGCAGTGTGTGTAAACCTGGTCAAGAACTACAGGAAACGTATGATCTCTGTAATTGCAAACAAAGGTTTCTGCACCAAATATTAAGTTCTGCTTTTCTGATGTATCAAATACTTATGTCATGCAATAAAATGCAAATGAATTACTTAAAAAATCATACAATGTGATTTTCTGGATTTTTGTTTTAGATACCATCCTCACACAGTTGAAGTGTACCAATGATAAAAATTACAGACCTCTACATGCTTTGTAAGTAGGGAAAACCTGCAAAAATCGGCAGTGTATCAAATACTTGTTCTCCCCACTGTATGTGATTCTGTTCAGAGAGAGATGAAGGAATATGTTACTTTTGTATAATGTTAATGAACGAAGCATGCAAATGATTAGGGTTAATATTACAACTTCCAATCACATGGGAGAAATACTTTTATAAACCACTAAATGTTAGTAAATTACTGTATAAAGCAACGATGTTAATATATAAAAAGAAATGAAACGGTAACACCAACTCAACTCTTGTCATCTCACTCCATCATATACTCTGAGTATATAAGAACACCTGCTCTTTCCCTGAAATATGCAATAACATTATGTTGGATTACATGGAAATGATATCCACATTTGTGAGTGCAAAGAAAATGGACAATCTTAATAAAGTATGTTGCATGAACACACAAAAAAAACTCATTTAATTGTATTATGACAGGAAATGTCTGGAAAGGGAAAGGCCCAACAAGAGCCCAAGAAACCGTACCACTACACCCCCGAACAGCTACAGAAGGTGAAGGCAGGGAAGAGCCTTAGGGAGGTGGCTCGTGCCTCCTGTTGGTACCTGTTTACAGGGAAACCAATGGTCCAAAAACGTTCCACAGAGTTCATACAGTAACTATTGCAGTTTGGTGACATGCTGTCTTTTTAAAGAGTCCCGTTCATTTTCTTTAGCTATGCACAATCAAGAGCAGAAAGAGAGGCACACAGGAATATTGCGTCTCAATTTTGGTTAGAGCATGTGATTTGCGAAGTTTAATAGAATTTAGGACATGCGTTACTGACATGCATGTGAGATTACACAATTATTGAACCCACAACTGTCCTGAATAGGTTGGCACAGCAAACGTGATAGCAAAAAAAAGAAAGCTCTTTGTGAGAAGGTGACGGGTTTGCTTGTGTAAATGCAGGTTACGTTAACCCCTGGTGGACAATGAATTGCATTATGTCTGGTACACATCACAATGTAACGTACAGCATCAGAGGTACGTGTTTTTCATATTTTCTCTAAAACTATAGGTCCATTACCATGTCAATCAACGCTTGTATAGAAACAGCTTACACCCCTGATTTTAATGCCAACACAGTCGCTACAGTCTTGTTTAAATGCCGCGGTTACGCAAAATGTGTACGGAACACCGTTTGGTAGCAATAATATCTGAAGATTTAGCTAGACTCTTACCAGTATTCATGGATGAATGCTTCTCCCTCTCATCGATGCCATGTTTGCCCTTAGTTTGAAGATGTAATCCAGAGTGTTTTATACAACAGCCTTCTTTCTGTGTTCTCTTTTTGGACTAGCTTTGCATTTGGCAATCTCTGCTTCCACCAGGCATTCCACTGATTTACAAACTCAGTCAACTTCCTCCATGACAACGACACCGTTTCTTCCACACCATTGTCACCAGAAGACTACAATATCTGGTTCAATGAAAATGTTAGGCCAAAGCAGTTGGGCACTGATGATGTGCGATTAGCCTGGCTCGCAGTTGGCGGTGTTAAATTCATCACAAAGGTGTTCGCTGGGATTGAGGTCAAGGCTCTGTTCAGGCCAGTAAAGTTATTCCACACACATCTCGACAAACCATTTCTGAATGGACCTTGCTTTGTGCACAGGGGCGTTGTCATGCTGAAACAGGAAAGGGCCTTCCCCAAACTGTTGCCACAAAGTTGGAAAAACAGCCCCAGATCATTGTTCCTACTCCACCAAACTTTACATTGGGCAAACTTTACATTGTACCCAATTGGGTACATTGGGGCAGGTAGTGTTCTCCTGGCATCCACCAAACACAGATTCGTCCATCAGACTGCCTGATGGTGAAGCGTGATTCATCAAGACGCGTTTCAACTGCTCCGGAGTCCAATGGAGGTGAGCTTTACACCACTCCAGCCGGCGCTTGGCATTGCGCATGGTGATCTTAGGCTTGTGTACGGCTGCTTGGCCATGGAAACCTATTTCATGGAGCTTCCAACTAACAGTTATTGTGCTGATGTTGCTTCTAGAGGCAGTTTGGAACTCAGTAGTGAGTGTTGCAACCGAGGACAGACAATTTTTACGCTCCACACGCTTCAGCACTCGGTGGTCCCATTCAGTGAGCTTGTGTGGCCTACCACTTCGCGGCTGAGCAGTTGTTGCTCCTAGACATTTCCACTTCACAATAACAGCATTTACAGTTGACGGGCAGCTCTAGCAGGGCAGAAATTTGACAAACTGACTTGTTGGAAGGGTGGCATCCTGTCACTGAGCTCTTTAGTAAGGCCATTCTACCGGCAATGTTTGACTTTTAAGATTGTATTGCTGTGTTCTCGATATTATACACCTGTCAGCAACGGGTGTGGTTGAAATAGCCAAATCCACTAGTTTGAAGGTCACTAATATAACGTGGGGCTAATTCACCTGAAGACGAGGAAAATGAAAACACATTAGCTAGATTGCTTACTCTAAATATAATACAATTGTAATTTTAAATGTTATACAATCAGAATGCGTTTTTCTCTAGTAAAAGGGTTGCAAATTGCGACTATGTTTTCGGCACTCTGGAGCCCTGATATCAAACCAGACCTTTCTACCAAACACTCCACAGTCAAGAAAAGCCAAAACAGTACACTTCATAGTCTCCCATTTCTATTACAGTTCACTTCCATTAATTCTTCTTTTTTAATTCCCCCCCCACATCTTTTTCCCAGGTGCCGACCATTCTGAACGCGCTACAGAGGAGCGTGCAGGCTGTGCTGGTGGGCAAGATCCAGATCCAGGACTGGTTCGGCAACGGCATTAAGCGGGTGGCGCTGATGAACAAGTGGATGTTGAAGGAGGTGACGATCGACGAGGATGAGCGCTGCCTGCTGCAGACCGATGGCTCCTTCCTCTACCTGCTCTGCAAGGACGGCCTCTACAAAGTGGGCTCCGGCTACAGCGGCACTGTCAGGGTACGTGGGGTGTAGGAAGGTGGGTTGATGTGTGTGTGTGTGTACGTGAGAGAGCGTATATGCTACCTGCTCTGCAAGGACGGCCTCTACAAAGTGGGCTCCGGCTACAGAAGTGACACATCATTGCTCACTGCATGCATAGTCCTCGTAGTTTCTTTGCCAGTTTATATAGAAAGGTTTTTAAAACCATTTTTGTAACGTAATAGTCTTCCACAGCAACAATGGTTTTATGACTCTGTACCGCTCCTTTTAAAGATCATTTGCTTGTTGAAGTGAAAAGTAGATTACAGCACATACTAAATAAGACTTCATCATACCTAAATTCTTACAAAGCATTGTGTTTTCCTTCCATTTACTTTTGATCACATAGCCATAGGTTGAGTCAGAACTTAAACATTTCAAACACATTTCTCATAGGCAAATGTTCCAGTTACTGCCCCAGTTGGTTGATAAGAGGAGACTCTCCATAATAGCACTCTGCTGTACTAAAGTAGTAGATTAAATAAAATATTTGAAACTTCTCCCAGATTCCATAATTATTCTCTCATTTCTGAGGTTGATTGTTGATGCCACATAGTGCTGACACAGTGGATCATACATCATTGAGGGAATATATTTGTGTCTTAACGTTTGGCTGTGCGTTTGTGGTTGCGCTCTAAAATTGGACCAATATGTGTGTTCGTATTCCAGGGCCATGTGTATAATTCCACATCACGCATCAGGAATCGGAAGGAGAAGAGATCGTGGTTGGGTTTTGCTCAGGTAACTTAACCTCATTCTTTTTATTTTATTTATTTTTTATTAAAATTGACACCACAAGTAAGACTATAGGCAACCTGGAATTCTATTTCATTGCGAGTTATGGTTATGGTCTTGTACCATGCCGTTTGCTCACTGCATTGATTTGGATCACCCCCCATTTGACCCAATAAACATAGTTGCTGATCTGTATGCAGTAAAGGCTTGGGTCGATAATGATTCTGCTCCTACTGAAGACCTTTAGGGGATTAGAAAGGAATAGACATCTACCCCCAAAATAGCGTTTATTGATGAAGCATTGTTTGTATTCCTTTGTCCTACACATTCAAACTTTGAGGGCTTGGTCTGGGTTGCTTTTGGGACAAATTGTGACATGCAGTCCTAAAAGTAGTGTATAAATAAATAAAAAAATATTGATTGTGGGCATGCAGGGCTGCCTGTTGTACCGGGATATGAGTAACAACCACAGTACGTCGGCCATCAAGATCAACCCAGAGACTCTGGAGCATGAGGGAACCATCACCATGCCAGGTACATGACAACACACAGTAACACCTCCTTGTCCCCCATATTGTGTGTTATAATAAACAGGGCAAGGATTTCTTTAATGCACCTGATTTGTAAGCGTGCGCACGTGCGCGCCTGGGGGGGGTGTGTATTCTTAATTTTTGTAATCATCAGGTTACTTACTATTGTCAAGAACCAGTGAACAAGGCCTCAAACTAGATGTTATCTTGAGATTAACTTGGAAACATTTAATAATAATATTTAAGGCTCATAAAAAATTATTAGGCTCTTATAACCTGCTCACCCAGTGATTGACAATATACCCTTTAGTAATTTATCATCAATAATATATGCTAAAATAAGGCTTGTAACTACAATATTTCAATATTCCTGATTGAACAAAGTAGGCAAATAGCCACAGGACAAAGATGGCTACATAGCTTTATCGATTCAATGTGCAAACAACACTTAAACACGGTCTGTTTTTACAGTATGCAAATTTAAGAGAAAATAATATGTTTATATTAAAGGAAACGGAGGCCAATGCACAATGTTTCGTCTGAATACCTTTGTCAAGAGCATGACATGAATCTCCTTATTCTTTGTATATTATAAATGCACTCATCTTGCTCACTCTCTCCTCTCCATAGGCCTACAGGCAGACGGCCAGAACATAGTCTTCACTGACGGAGAGTACATCAACCAGATTGCTGCCTGCAAAGATGTGAGTCTCCTCATTCTCTCATACACACACTCCTACCTACCTACTCCAGGTGCGCTAAAGTTTTCTTCCATTCTTCTTGACTTCTTGAGAGAGAGGAGTGGATAGGGCCAATACGTACCAGCAACTCCCACTCCTTAAATGGTTACAAACCCAGTCTGAAGTACTGTCTGAGATTTCTATTATACTATAATGTAGAGAGCTGCTGGCCCCGACAGAGATCATAACAGCATGGTCAGTATTTTTCATGCTGTGGCCGTGAGTGGGTGGTCAGACTACTTCAGGAGGAAAATATTTGGTAACACTACTTGAAACCCAGCGTCATAACACATTATGACACGGTCATAACCATGTCATAACAGCTGACAACTTGTCATAACATGTCATAACAGCTGACAACTTGTCATAACCTGTCATATTTAGATCTTTTGTCATATGTTGCGTTATTTTATGGCTGGTTTTGACACCTACATTAAGTGTCAAAACCTACCACACAAGGCAAAACATTCCATTACACCATAGCCTACTTGTCAACAGTAGGTTTATGTTATAACATTTTCTGAAATTTACCATAATAAAATATCATTGTAGTTATTCACATATTGATGTCAGACCCCAATGCTTTGTTTACTGATGTCTGTGATGAATGCAGGAGCAGATAATGGCTGCAGGAGGGGATGGCTGCCGTTTTACGGGTTCCTAACCAACCGTGCTATTTTGGTAGTTTTTCGCAACTTATTTTGTACATAATATTGCTGATACCATCTCTTATGACCGAAAAGAGATTCTGGATATCAGAATAGCAATTACTCACCTTGAACTGGACAAAGATTCTCTATAATGAGTCCGATGTGAAGGATATACTGCTTCCCGGAGACCAGGCCGAAATCGCTGTTATTCGTGTGAAGAAAAGACGGAAATACAGGGGGGCGGAGATCAGGGTGCCTTGTGAGAATTCGTCGTCAGGTGGGTAACCCGCTTCTAACATCCATTCTATTGAGCAACGTGCAATCATTGGAAACTAAATTTAACATCCGTTTGAGATTGTCCCACCAACGGGACATTAAAAACGGTAATATCTTATGTTTCACGAGTCGTGGCTGAACGAGGACACGAATAATATAGACCTGGCTGGGTTTTCCGTGCATCGGCAGGACGGAACGGGTACGTCTGGTAAGACGATGGGTGGGGATGTGTGTCTATTTGTCAATAACAGCTGGTGTGCGATGTCTAATATTAAATCATTGCTTGCCTGAGGTAGAGTACCTCATGATAAGCTGTAGACCACACAATCTACCAAAAGTTTATCGATATTATTCGTAGCCATCTATTTACGACAACAAACCGATACTGGCACTAAGACCTCCCTCAGCGAGCTATCCATAAACAAACAGGAAAATGTTCATCCATAAGCGGCGCTCCTTGTGGCCGTTGTTAATTTTGACCCTGTTGTTTAGAACCTGACGGACAACTATGAAAGCTCAAACCAAGTTTATTCACCCAAAGGGTCAGACAGCTGAACAGACAGACATGTTTCCACCAGCACAAGTGTGTATATATACCCCAATTTGGGTGCAGTCACCTCCTTCCGTCTAAACATAACTTCCTGCCTTGCAATAAAGACGTAAAGTGATGCGGGCAATTAACTGTTCCTTCTCCTTTATGACCTGACCTCGGCCCCCACTCCTCATCTCTCCACCCTATCAGTGACTGCAACCATGCGATTGCTTTTCCTTTACTCAGTATATTCCAAGCTTAATTGCCTCCCCCATATACATTTCTCCGACGGATAACCATTAACTTCTGGTGCTGAAACCGGACTACAGCACTCCATTTCCATAGGATATCTGATGATTTAAAAAATATTTCAAGTTTAGGAGTCAGAACCCATCACCGGGGACATTAATACAGGCAAACTTAATTCCGTTTTACCTAATTTCTACCAGCATTTCACGTGCAACCAGAGAAAAAAAATTATAGACCGCACACACAGAAGCTTACAAAGCTCTCCCTCGCCCTCCATTTTGCAAATCTGACCATAATTCTACCCTCTTGATTCCTGTTTTCAAGCAAAAACTACAGCAGGACGTACCAGTGACTCACTCAATACGGAAGTGGTCAGATGATGCGGATGCTACGCTACAGGACTTTTTTGCTAGCACAGACTGGAATATATTCCGGGATTTATCCAGTGGCATTTAGGAGTGTACCACCTCAGTCACCGGTTTCAACAATAAGTGCATAGATGAAGTCATCCCCACATTGACCGGGTGTACATATCCCAACCAGAAGCCATCGATTACAGGCAACATCTGCACCGAGCTAAAGGCTAGAGCTGACGCTTTCAAGGAGCGGGACACGAATCCGGACGCTTTCAAGGAGCGGGACACGAATCCGGACACTTATAAGAAATCCAGCCTATGCCCTCAGACAAACCATCAAACAGGCAAAGCGTCAATACAGAACTAAGATTGAATCCTACTACACAGGCTCTGATGCTCGTCGGATATGGCAGGGCTTGCAAACTATTGCGGACTTCAAAGGGAAACGCAGCTGCGAGCTGCCCGGTGACGTGAGCCTACCAGACGAGCTTAAATGCCCTTTTATGCTCGTTTCGAGGCAAGCAACACTGAAGAATGCATAAGAGCACCAGCTGTTCCAGACAACTGTGTGACCACGCTCTCCGTAGCTGATGTAAGCAAGACCTTTCTTCAGGTAAACATTCACAAGGCTGCGGGGCCAGACGGATTACCAGGACGTCTACTCTGAGCATGCGTGGACCAACTGGCAAGTGCCTTAAAACCTGTTGTGACTCGGACAGTATTTTCATTTTTGGAAAAAAAACTTTCCTGTAGTAAACGGGATATTTTGTCAGGACAAGATGCTAGAATATACATATAATTGACAGCTTAGGATAGAAAACACTCTAACGTTTCCGAAACTGTAAAGATATTGTCTGTGAGTATAACAGAACTGATATGTTGCAGGCGAAAGCCTGAGAAAAATCCCATAGTGCCCCATATTTTGAAAGCGCTACATTCCAATGAGTCCCTATTGAGCTATGAATGGGCTATCAACCAGATTACGCTTTCTACGTATTCCCCAAGGTGTCTACAGCATTGTGACATAGTTTTACGCATTTATGTTGAAGAATAGCCGTAGGCGGCTACATTGCGCAAGTGGTCACCTGATGCCCCCAGAGAGATTCTCGCGTAAAATACAGAGGTAGCCATTACTCCAATCAGTCCTACTGAAAAACTAATTGTCCCGATGGATATATTATCGAATAGATATTTGAAAAACACCTTGAGGATTGATTATAAACAACGTTTGCCATATTTCTGTCGATATTATGGAGCTAATTTGGAATATTTTTTGCCGTTTTCGTGACCGCAATTCCAGGGCGATTTCTCCAAACGTGAAGAACAAACGGAGCTATTTCGCCTACAAAAATAATATTTTTGGAAAAATTGAAC
This sequence comes from Oncorhynchus clarkii lewisi, assembly GCF_045791955.1. NCBI lineage: Eukaryota > Metazoa > Chordata > Actinopteri > Salmoniformes > Salmonidae > Oncorhynchus > Oncorhynchus clarkii. The sequence continues at coordinate 43,999,751 of NC_092149.1, read as the reverse complement.
ATTTGCTATCTAACTGGGAGTCTCGTGAGTGAAAACATCCGAAGCTCATCAAAAGTAAACTGCTTTTCTGATTTCTGTGACCAAGTTACCTGCTGCTAGCTGGACAAAATGCTATGCTAGGCTATCGATAAACTTACACAAATGCTTGTCTAGCTTTGGCTGTAAAGCACATTTTGAAGATCTGAGTTGACAGGGTGATTAACAAAAGGCTAAGCTGTGTCTCAATATATTTCACTTGTGATTTTCATGAATAGGAATATTTTCTAGGGATATTTATGTCCGTTGCGTTATGCTAATTAGTGTCAGGCGATGATTACGCTCCCACATGCGGGATGGGGAGTCAGTAGAGGTTTTGACTAACATTTTCAACCTTGCCTGGCAGAATATGTAATAGCGACATGTTTCGAGCAGACCACCATAGTCCCTGTGGCCAAGAACACGAAGGTAACCTGCCTAAATGACTACCACCCCGTAGCACTCACGTCGGTAGCCATGAAGTGCTTTGAAAGGCTGGTAATGACACACCACAACACCATCATCCCACTCCAATTCGTATACCGACACCAACAGATCCACAGATGACGCAATTGCTCACCACACTGCCCTTTCCCACCTGGACAAAAGGAACACCTATGTGAGAATGCTGTTCATTGATTTCAGCTCAACGTTCAACACCATAGTGCCCACAATGCTCACATCACTGCGCAAGGACCCTGTGACTAAACACCTCCACATGCAACTGGATCCTAGACTTCCTGATGAGCCACCCCCAGGTGGTAAGGGTAGGCAACTACACATCTGCCACACAGATCCTTAAGTTTAATGACGACACAACAGTGTAGTAGGCCTTGACAACGTTGAGACAGCCTACACGGTGGAAATCAGAGACCTGGCAGTGTGATGCCAGGACAACCTCCTCTCTCAATGTGAGCAAGACAAAGGAGCTGATCGTGGACTACAGGAAAAGGAGTGCCAAACAGGTCTCCATTAACATGGATGGGACTGGAGTGGAGCTGGTTTCAAGTTCATGGTATCCACATCACCAACAAACTATCATAGTCCAAACGCACCAAGACAGCCATGAAGAGGACACAACACCCCAGATCTGGTATGGCAACTGGTATGGCAACTGCTTGACATCCGACTGTAAGGCGCTACAGAGGGTATTGACTGCGGCCCAGTTCATCACTGGGTCCAAGCTTCCTGTCATCCAGTTCCTATATACTAGGCGGTGTCAGAGGAAGTCCCAAAAAATTGTCCGACTCCAGTCACCCAAGTCATAGACTCTTCTCTCTGCTACCACACAGCAAGCGGTACCAAAGCACCAAGTCTAGGTCCAAGCGGCTCCTTACGTCTTCTACCCCCGAGCCATAAGCCATAATGCACATGACTAAAGATTTCATTACAACAACAAAGGACTTAAGAAACAAACGCTTAAAGGAAAGGAAACTTCTTGCCAGGGAAAAAAAAACACATTTGTATAAATGTTGGTTTTGACACTTGTGTAGGCACACAGATACAGAGCCTTTGAGTTGAAAGTCTGTCAGACAGTTCTAGAGATGTTCTTTCAGCATCTCAAAAAATGCGTAGGCAAAATGCGTAGGCAATGGATGGCAGGCTTCATCAGCGCACGTCACACATCGCTTTGCAATGAGCTGGAGGCAGCTATGCATTTTAAAAACATATGCTTAATTGTTCGAAAACTGATTGTTTTGACGCATGTTATGAGGCTCGCCAAAATCAGACCATATTCATGGAGGCAATTATTTTATATCAATTTTCTTTCATTGTCCAGCAGCCAAAGGCACAATTATAGTCATGTTAGCTACACTGAACAAAAATATAAATGCAACAATTTCAAAGATTTTGTTCATATAAGGGGAACAGAAAACCATTTGCATTTCTAGTTATAGACAATTGTTAGCTTGCTAGCTAAAATGTAACCTAGTTCATACTACAGCTATGACAATTAGTTTATATTGGTGGTAGTAGGAGGAGTTGGGATTATGCTGGTTCGTTGTTTAGCTAGCTAGCTAGCTAGCTAGCTAGCTAGCTACATGTCCAAACAAAATAATCCACTTCGCCAGATGATTACAAGACCCATCAAGTTAGCCAGGTGTGTCTGGGGGTGTTTACAGCCATCTATTGTATTTCATGAACATGTGTACATGTCTAGATAATAGTGACCCATCCACTTAGCTAGATGTGACTGGGGGTGGTTATAACATTTCTTTCACATGATCCATCAAAGTATGTCTGGGTAAGCATCTAATCATTTAAAGTATTTTTTATCTGGACACTTTCTGTTTTTGATATTGCTACTATGCAAATATGCAAGAAACCATTTCACTGTACCGTTTACACCTTCTGTATCCTGTGCATGTGACAAATGCACTTAATATATTTAATTTGATATAGTGTATGTTTACAAGAGACGGTAATGTGAAGAACAACATGACCTGCACCAAATTCAGATTAGGATATAGGCCAAGGACTATATAAAAGTGTATTTTTATCTCCACCCAGAAGAGGACTGGCCGCCCCTCATAGCCTGGTTCCCCTCTAGGTTTCTTCCTAGGTATTGGCCTTTCTAGGGAGTTTTTATACATCGTGCTTATACACCTGCATTGCTTGCTGTTTGGGGTTTTAGGCTGGGTTTCTGTACAGCACTTTGATATTTTTTTACCTAGAGTTTTTCCTTATTGTAGGCTACTACTTTTGCCACTTTTAGTCTTGAAGTCTTTGGGCGTTTACTACACACTCTGTTTAGCACATTGCCTCACATGTGAATCCTTAAAGAGATGGGTTGAGCTAGGGTGTAAATAATTCTGAATGGGTATAGATAAAGAAGAGCTTTCCAGTAAGTGTACCAAAGCATTCATGGGCGTTATTCCCAAAAGTGGACTTACAAGTTGATCAACTTTCAAATCAGAACTGCCTTCCCATTGTTCCTCAACTGCAGTGTATGATATACCATTTTCTCTTAGTCTACTTTTATACAATTTTAGAAACACCATTTAAAATCTCGCTACATAGGACTGAATCCAGGTGGTGGGTCACATATAGTGGCTAGATCCAGGAAGCCAAAGTTCCAAAAGCTGGGCCGAAAATAGTGTAGATCATACAAAATATTTTGCTGTGACTCTTATATGGATGATGTTAAAACCATTTGTTTTTGTGATTAATAAGGAGTATCTAGACTCTGCACTTGATGAATTTATGAAATTGCTTCTTTGAATTATTGATTAACATGCACCTGTTAAGAAACTGACTGTTAGAACTGTTAAGACTCCATAGAATGATGAGGAATTGAAAAACTGTATGGCTGAAAGAGATGGGGCAAAAGAAGTGGCTAATAAGTCTGGCTGCACATCTGACTGGCGCACTTACTACAGATTGAAAAATGATGTGACTAATCACCAAAAAGATGACTGTATTATGAAGTCAAAATCAATGATATAAAGACTAGATTACTTTAAATTAAATTATGGGCATCAAATCACAACTTATTCATCACAAAGCCATTTGATGTTGCCAGTTATTTTAATAATTACTTAATTGGCTAATTTAGACAGGAAATGCCATCAACAAACCAAGCCTTTGTTCATGCATTAAAAAACACATAATGAAAAAAAGCATTGTAAGTTAGAGCTATCTAATAGAACTGAGAGTTTTCTTTAATGGAAGCGCCTCCAATGCCAAACGTAGGGTGTGACGATCCGCAGGGCAGCGGTCTACACTTCAATTTTTTACCAATGACCTGCCACTTGCATTAGTCAAAGCCTGTGTCCATGTATGCTGATGATTCAACCATATACAGTGCATTTGGAAAGTATTCAGACCCTTGACTTTTTCCACATTTTATGTTAGTCTTATTCTAAAATAAATATATATATATATATATACAGTGCCTTGCGAAAGTATTCGGCCCCCTTGAACTTTGAGACCTTTTGCCACATTTCAGGCTTCAAACATAAAGATATAAAACTGTATTTTTTTGTGAAGAATCAACAACAAGTGGGACACAATCATGAAGTGGAACGACATTTATTGGATATTTCAAACTTTTTTAACAAATCAAAAACTGAAGAATTGGGCGTGCAAAATTATTCAGCCCCTTTACTTTCAGTGCAGCAAACTCTCTCCAGAAGTTCAGTGAGGATCTCTGAATGATCCAATGTTGACCTAAATGACTAATGATGATAAATACAATCCACCTGTGTGTAATCAAGTCTCTGTATAAATGCACCTGCACTGTGATAGTCTCAGAGGTCCGTTAAAAGCGCAGAGAGCATCATGAAGAACAAGGAACACACCAGGCAGGTCCGAGATACTGTTGTGAAGAAGTTTAAAGCCGGATTTGGATACAAAAATATTTCCCAAGCTTTAAACAACAAGGAGCACTGTGCAAGCGATAATATTGAAATGGAAGGAGTATCAGACCACTGCAAATCTACCAAGACCTGGCCGGCCGTCCCTCTAAACTTTCAGCTCATACAAGGAGAAGACTGATCAGAGATGCAGCCAAGAGGCCCATGATCACTCTGGATGAACTGCAGAGATCTACAGCTGAGGTGGGAGACTCTGTCCATAGGACAACAATCAGTCGTATATTGCACAAATCTGGCCTTTATGGAAGAGTGGCAAGAAGAAAGCCATTTCTTAAAGATATCCATAAAAAGTGTCGTTTAAAGTTTGCCACAAGCCACCTGGGAGACACACCAAACATGTGGAAGAATGTGCTCTGGTCAGATGAAACCAAAATGTAACTTTTTGGCAACAATGCAAAACGTTATGTTTGGCGTAAAAGCAACACAGCTGAACACACCATCCCCACTGTCAAACATGGTGGTGGCAGCATCATGGTTTGGGCCTGCTTTTCTTCAGCAGGGACAGGGAAGATGGTTAAAATTGATGGGAAGATGGATGGAGCCAAATACAGGACCATTCTGGAAGAAAACCTGATGGAGTCTGCAAAAGACCTGAGACTGGGACGGAGATTTGTCTTCCAACAAGACAATGATCCAAAACATAAAGCAAAATCTACAATGGAATGGTTCAAAAGTAAACATATCCAGGTGTTAGAATGGCCAAGTCAAAGTCCAGACCTGAATCCAATCGAGAATCTGTGGAAAGAACTGAAAACTGCTGTTCACAAATGCTCTCCATCCAACCTCACTGAGCTTGAGCTGTTTTGCAAGGAGGAATGGGAAAAATGTTCAGTCTCTCGATGTGCAAAACTGATAGAGACATACCCCAAGCGACTTACAGCTGTAATCGCAGCAAAAGGTGGCGCTACAAAGTATTAACTTAAGGGGGCTGAATAATTTTGCACGCCCAATTTTTCAGTTTTTGATTTGTTAAAAAAGTTTGAAATATCCAATAAATGTCGTTCCACTTCATGATTGTGTCCCACTTGTTGTTGATTCTTCACAAAAAAATACAGTTTTATATCTTTATGTTTGAAGCCTGAAATGTGGCAAAAGGTCGCAAAGTTCAAGGGGGCCGAATACTTTCGCAAGGCACTGTATATAAAGATTCCCTCATCAATTTACACACACTACCCCATAATAATGACAAACCAATAATAGGTGTTTAGAACTTTTTTCAAAAGTATTCATATCCTTTACTCAGTATTTTGTTGAAGCTCCTTTGGCAGCGATTACAGCCTGGAGTCTTCTTGGGTATGACGCTACAAGCTTGGCACACCTGTATTTGGGGAGTTTCTCGCCTCTCTGCAGATCCTCTCAAGCTCTGTCAGTTTGGATGGGGGAGTCGCTGTACAGCTGTTTTCAGGTCTCAAAGTGTTATACAGAAACCCAGCCTGAATCCCCAAACAGCAAGCAATGCAGATGTCGAAGCACGGTGGCAAGGAAAAACTCACTAGAAAGGCCGGCACCTAGAGAGGAACCAGGCTCTGAGGGTTGGCCAGTCCTCTTAGCTGTGCCGGGTGGAGATTATAACAGAACATGGCCAAGATGTTCAAACAGATGACCAGCAGGGTCAGAAAATAATAATAATCAGTCATTGTCGAGGGTGCAACAGGACAGTACCTCAGGAGTAAATGTAATTTGGCTTTTCATAGCCGATCAATCAGAGTTCGAGACAGCAGGTGCGGTAGAGAGTCGAAAACAGCAGGTCCGGGACAAGGTAGCACGTCCAGTGAACAGGTCAGGGTTCCATAGCCGCCGGCAAAACATTTTAAACTGGAGCAGCAGTAGGTGGACTGGGGACAGCAAGGAGTCAACAGGCCAGGTAGGAGAGAGAGAGAATACTTAAATTCACACAGGACACCGGATATGACAGGAGAAATACTCCAGATATAAGAAACTAGCCCCCCGACACACAAAATATTGCAGCATAAATACTGGCGGCTGAGACGGGAGCGGTCGGTAGACACTGTGGCTCTGTCTGACAGGCAGGATGTAACCCCACCCACTTTGCCAAAGCACAGCCCCCACACCACTATAGGGATATCTTCAACCACCAACCTACTACCCCGAGACAAGGCCGAGTATAGCCCTCAAAGATCTCCCCAACGGCACGAACCCGAGGAGGACGCCAACCTGGACAGGAACATCACGTCAGTGAGTCAACCCACTCAAGTGACGCATGAAAGAGCACCAGTAAGCCGGTGACTCAGCCCCGGTAATAGGGTTAGAGGCAGAGAATCCCAGTGGAGAGAGGGGAACCGGCAAGGGCTGTTCGTTGCTCCAGAGCCTTTCCGTTCACCTTCACACTCCTGGGCCAGACTACACTCAATCATATGACTTACTGAAGAGATGAGTCTTAAATAAAAACTTAAAGGTCGACCGAGTCTGCGTCTTTCACATGGACAGGCAGACCATTCCATAAAGCTGGAGCTCTATAGGAGGTAGCCCTGCCTCCAGCTGTTTGCTTATAAATTCTAGGGACAGTAAGGAGGCCTGCGTTTTGTGACCGTAGCGTACGTGTAGGTATGTACGCTAGGAACAAATCAGTAAGACAGGTATGAGCAAGCCCTTGTAATGCTTTGTAGGTGAGCAGTAAAACCTTGAAATCAGCCCAAACCTTAACTTCTTTGGTGTAGGGGGCAGTATTTTCACATCCGGATGAAAAGCATGCCCAGAGTAAACGGGCCTGCTACAAATATGCCTATTATTATGCCTATTGTTAGTAGATTTGGATAGAAAACACTCTGAAGTTTCTAAAACTTTTTGAATGATGTCTGTGAGTATAACAGAACTCATATGGCAGGCAAAAACCTGAGAAAAAATCCAACCAGGAAGTGGGAAATCTGAGGTTGGTAGATTTTCAACACCGCTCCTTTTGAAGATACTGTGTTGAAGATATTGTACTGTGAAGTGGGGCCGAAGGAGAAGGAAATGAGTAAGGTCTGCCATGATCTGACCATGCGCTTTCACGTGAGAGGGAGCTCTGTTCCATCGCACTTCTGAAGACAACGGAATTCTCTGGTTGGAACGTTATTGAAGATTTATGTTAAACATCCTAAAGATGTATTCTATACATCGTTTGACAAGTTTCTGCGGACTGTAACTTAACTTTTTGACTTGTCTGCTTTTAGTGAACGCGCTTCGTGACTTTGGATTTGTTTACCAAACGCGCTAACAAAAGGAACCATTTGGACATAAATTATGGACATTACTGAACAAAACAAACATTTCTTGTGGAAGTGGGAGTCCTGCGAGTGCATTCCGACAAAGATCAGCAAAGGTAAGTGAAGATTTATAATTCTAGTTATGACTTTTGTTGACTGCATAATATGGCGGATATATTTGTCTTGATTGGGTTCTGAGCGCCGACTCAGATTATTGCATGGTTTGCTTTTTCCGTAAAGCTTTTTTGAAATCTGACACAGCGGTTGCATTAACTTCTTGACGCTACCCATCCCTTAAGCAGGAAAATTGTCATCAGCAACCGCTGAATAGCATAGTACCCCAGCCAAATAATATTACTAAAAATATTTATATTCATGAAATCACAAGTGCAATATTGCAAAACACAGCTTAGCCTTTTGTTAATCCACCTGTCGTCTCAGATTTTGAAATGATGCTTTACAGCAAAAGCAATCCAAGCGTTTGTGTAAGTTTATCGATCGCATGACAGTACATTAAGTACACTTAGCATCAGGGAGCTTGGTCACGAAAATCAGAAAAGCAATCAAATTAATCGTTTACCCTTGATGATCTTCGGATGTTTTCACTCCAGTTTCATTTCAGACTCCAGTTACACGACAAATGTTCCTCTTGTTCCATAAAGATAATTTTTATATCCAAAATACTTCCGTTTGTTTGGCGCACTATGTTCAGAAATCAACAGGAAAGAGCGGTCACGACAACGCAGACAAATTCCAAATAATATCCGTAATGTCCACAGAAACATGTCAAACGTTTTTTATAATCAATCCTCAGGTTGTTTTAAAATACACTGCTCAAAAAAATAATGGGAACACTAAAATAACACATCCTAGATCTGAATGAATGAAATATTCTTATTAAATACTTTTTTGCTGACAACAAAATCACACAAACATTATCAATGGAAATCAAATTATCAACCCATGGAGGTCTGGATTTGGAGTCACTCAAAATTAAAGTGGAAAACCACACTACAGGCTGATCCAACTTTGATGTAATGTCCTTAAAACAAGTCAAAATGAGGCTCAGTAGTGTGTGTGGCCTCCACGTGCCTGTATGACCTCCCTACAACGCCTGGGCATGCTCCTGATGAGGTGGCGGATGGTCTCCTGAGGGATCTCCTCCCAGACCTGGACTAAAGCATCCGCCAACTCCTGGACAGTCTGTGGTGCAACGTGGCGTTGGTGGATGGAGCGAGAGATGATGTCCCAGATGTGCTCAATTGGATTCAGGTCTGGGGAACGGGTGGGGCAGTCCATAGCATCAATGCCTTCCTCTTGCAGGAACTGCTGACACACTCCAGCCACATGAGGTCTAGCATTGTCTTGCATTAGGAGGAACCCAGGGCCAACCGCACCAGCATATGGTCTCACAAGGGGTCTGAGGATCTCATCTCGGTACCTAATGGCAGTCAGGCTACCTCTGGCGAGCACATGGAGGGCTGTGCGGCCCCTCAAAGAAATGCCACCCCACACCATGACTGACCCACCGCCAAACCGGTCATGCTGGAGGATGTTGCAGGCAGCAGAACGTTCTCCACGGCGTCTCCAGACTCTCACGTATGTCACGTGCTCAGTGTGAACCTGCTTTCATCTGTGAAGAGCACAGGGCGCCAGTTGGCGAATTTGCCAATCTTGGTGTTCTCTGGCAAATGCCAAACGTCCTGCATGGTGTTGGGCTGTAAGCACAACCCCCACCTGTGGACGTTGGGCCCTCATACCATCCTCATGGAGTCTGTTTCTGACCGTTTCAGCAGACACATGCACATTTGTGGCCTGCTGTAGGTCGTTTTGCAGGGCTCTGGCAGTGCTCCTCCTTGCACAAAGGCGGAGGTAGCGGTCCTGCTGCTGGGTTGTTGCCCTCCTACGGCCTCCTCCACGTCTCCTGATGTACTGGCCTGTCTCCTGGTTGCGCCTCCATGCTCTGGACACTACGCTGACAGACACAGCAAACCTTCTTGCCACAGCTCGCATTGAAGTTCCATCCTGGATGAGCTGCACTACCTGAGCCACTTGTGTGGGTTGTAGACTCCGTCTCATGCTACCACTAGAGTGAAAGCACCGCCAGCATTCAAAATTGACCAAAACATCAGCCAGGAAGCATAGGAACTGAGAAGTGGTCTGTGGTCCCCAGCTGCAGAACCACTCCTTTATTGGGGGTGTCTTGCTAATTGCCTATAATTTCCAACTGTTGTCTATTCCATTTGCACAACAGCATGTGAAATTGATTGTCAATCAGTGTTGCTTCCTAAGTGGACAGTTTGATTTCACAGAAGTGTGATTGACTTGGAGTTACATTGTGTTGTTTAAGTGTTCCCTTTATTTTTTTGAGCAGTGTATATAATCGATAACATATCAACCGCAAATGTCTTTCACAGTAGGTGAGGGAAAAGCAATACATATCCAAACTCTGTTGCGCGAGCAAAACTCATGTGACCACTTGACGCGATGTTATCGTTCTGGCTCATTTTTCAAAATAAAAGCCTGAAACTATGCCTGAAGACTGACACCTTGAGCAAGCGATAGGAAAAGGAATCTGGTTGATATCCCTTTAAATGGAGCAATGGGACGCTATGGAACATGGAGTTTTCAAAATAGAAGCCACTTCCTGGTTAGATTTTTCTCAGGGTTTCGCCTGCAATATCAGTTCTGTTATACTCACAGACAATATTTAGACAGTTTTGGAAACGTTAGTGTTTTCTATCCTAATCTGTCAATTATATGCATATTCTAGCATCTTTTCCTGAGAAATAAGCCGTTTACTTTGGGAACTTTATTTTTCCAAACAAAAATAGTGCCCCCTAGCTTCAAGAGGTTAAGGAGAAGTGCATCTAAAATTCCATGCTTAACAGTTCTATCTTTTAGCAATTTTTATGAGTATTCCTGTAAATTGATGTGGCTCTCTACAACATCCAAGGATGTTATGGAACTTCTGAACGTAAGGCGCCAATGTAAACTCAGGTTTTTGGATATAAATATGAACTTTACCGAACAAAACATACATGTATTGTGTAACATGAAGTCCTATGAGTGTCATCTGATGAAGATCATCAGAGGTTAGTGATCTATATCTATCGATATTTCTGCATTTTGTGAATCCTCTCTTTGGCTGGAAAAATGGCGGTGTTACTCTGAATAGGCACTCACCTAATATAATCGTTTGGTTTGCTTTCATCATAAAGCCTTTTTGAAATCGGACACTGTGGCTGGATTTACAACAAGTGTATCTTTAAAATGGTGTAAAATACATGTATGTTTGAGAAATTTTAATTATGGGATTTCTGTTTCGAATTTGGCGCTCTGCAGTTTCACTGGCTGTTGAAGAGGTGGGACGCTACCGTCTCACGTACCCTAGAGGTTAACAGGAAGCCAGTGTAGAGAGGCTAGTACTGGAGAAATATGATCAAAGTATTTGGTTCTCGTCAAGATTCTATCAGCCGTGTTTAGCACTAACTGAAGTTTATTTAGTGCTTTATCCAGGTAGCTGGAACGTAGAGCATTGTGGTAGTCTAATCTAGAATTGACAAAAGCATGGAATCATTTTTCTGCATATTTTTTGGACAAAGTTTCTGATTTTTGCAATGTTACAAAGATGGAAAAAAGCTGTCCTTGAAATATTCTTTATGTTCGTCAAAAGATAGATCAGGGTCCAGAGTCACTTCCAGGTCCTTTAGTTTTATTTGAGATGACTGTACAACATTCAAGATGAATTGTCAGATCCAATAGAAGATCTCTTTGTTTCTTGGGACCTTGAACTAGCATCTTTGTTTTGTCAGAGTTTAAAAGACACCGCCCCCCCCCCCCCCCCCCCCCCATACACTTCCTTATGTCTGAAACACAGGCTTCCAGGGAGGGCAATTTTGTGGCTTCACCATGTTTCATCGAAATGTACAGCTGTGTATCGTCCGCATAGCAGTGAAAGTTGACATTTTGTTTCCGAATGACTTCACCAAGAGGTAGAATATATAGTGAAAACAATAGTGGTCCTAAAACGGAACCTTGAGGAACACCGAAATGTATTGTTGATTTGTCAGAAGACAGGACATCCATAGAGACAATTTGATATCTTTCCGACAGATAAGATCTAAACCAGGCCAGAACTTGTCCGTGTAGACTAGTTTGGGTTTCCAATCTCTCCAAAAGAATGTGGTGATTGACGGTATCAAAAGCAGCACTAAGGTCACAGAGCACGAGGACAGATGCAGAGCCTTGGTCTGACGCCATTAAAAGGTCATTTACCACCTTCACAAGTGCAGTCTCGGTGCTATGATGAGGTCTAAAACCAGATTGATGCGCTTCGTATACATTGTCTTCAGGAATCCAGTTGTTGCGCAGCAGCTTTTTCTAAAATTGTTGATTAGAGGAATGGGAGATTCGATATAGACTGATGTTAGTTTTTATATTTTGTGGGTCAAAGTTTGGCTTTTTCATGAGTGGTTTTATTTCTGCCACTTTCAGTGAGTTTGGTACACATCCAGGGGATAGGGAGCCATTTGTCATATTCAACATAGGAGGGCCAAGCACAGGAAGCAGCTCTTTCAGTAGTTTAGTTGGAATAGGGTCCAGTATGCAGCTTGAAGGTTTAGAGGCCATGATTATTTTCATCAATGTGTCAAGAGATATAGTATTAAAAAAATATAAGTGTCTCCCTTGGTCCTGGCAGAGTTGGATAAATATGCAGATTTAAAGAGGAGTCCATAATTAGCTTTTTAATGATTTTGATCTTTTCCTCAAAGACGTTTATGAATTTATCACTGCTGAAGTGAAAGCCATCCTCACTTGGGGAATGCTGCTTTTTAGTTAGCTTTGTGACATTATCAAAAATAATTTGTGGATTGTTCTTATTTTCCTCAATTAAGTTGGAAAAATAGGATGATTGAGCAGCAGTGAGTGCTCTTCGATTCTGCACGGTACTGTCTTTCCAAGCTAATTGGAAGACTTCCAGTTTGGTGTAACGCTTTTTCCGTTCCAATGTTCTGGAAGATTGCTTCAGGGCTCGGGTATTTTCTGTATACCAGGAAGCTAGTTTCTTTTGACAACTGTTTTTTGTTTTTAGGGGTGCGACTGCATCTCGGGTGTTACGCATGGTCAAATTTAGTTCCTCAGTTATGTGGTTAACTTCTTTCGGCTCATTGGGACGCTAGGGTCCCACCTCGACAACATCCGGTGAAATTGCAGAGCGCCAGATTCAAATGACAAAAATAGTAATAATAAACATTCATGAAAACACAAGTGTTATACATCGGTTAAATTATTAACTTGTTAATCCAGCCGCTTTGTCAGATTTCAAAAAGGCTTTGCGGCGAAAGCATACCATGCGATTATCTGAGGACAGCGCCCCGCTTACAAAAGCATACAAACATTTTCCAACCAAGCGGAGGCGTCACGAATAGCGATTAAATAAATCACCTACCTTTGAAGATCTTCCTCTGTTGGCAATCCAAAGGGTCCCAGCTACACAATGAATGTTAGTTTTGTTCGATAAAGTCCCTCTTTATGCGTTTTGTTCAGTGATCATATACTTGTTCATTTGTTCATATACTCCAGATATAACAAACTGACCCTAGCCCCCTGACACAAACTACTGAAGCATAAATACTGGAGTCTGAGACAGGAGGGGTCAGGAGAAACTGTGGCCCCCATCCGATGATACCCACGGGCAGGGCCAAACAGGAGGCATATAACCCCACCCACTTTGCCAAAGCACAGCCCCCACACCACTAGAGGGATATCTTCAACCACCAACTTACCATCCTGGACAAGGCCGAGTATAACCCACAAAGATCTCCGCCACTGCACAACCCAAGGAGGGGCGCCAACCCAGACAGGAAGATCACATCAGTGACTCAACCCACTCGTGACGCACCCCTCCTACGGGCGGCATGATAGATCACCAGTAAGCCAGTGACTCAGCCCCTGTAATAGGGTAAGAGGCAGAGAATCCCAGTGGAAAGAGGGGAGCTGGCCAGGCAGAGACAGCAAAGGCGGTTCGTTGCTCCAGAGCCTTTCTGTTCACCTTCACACTCCTGGGCCAGACTACACTCAATCACATGACCCACTGAAGAGATTAGTCTTCAGTAAAGACTTAAAAGTTGAGACCGAGTTTTTGTCTCTCACATGGGTAGGCAGACCATTCCATAAAAATTGAGTTCTGTAGGAGAAAGCCCTGCCTCCAGCTGTTTGCTTAGAAATTCTAGGGACAATTAGTAGGCCTGCGTCTTGTGACCGTAGTGTACGTGTAGGTATGTACGGCAGGACCATATCAGAGAGACGGGTAGGAGCAAGCCCATGTATTGCTTTGTAGGTTAGCAGTAAGACCTTGAAATCAGCCCTTGCCTTGACAGGAAGCCAGTGTAGGGAGGCTAGCACTGGAGTAATATGATCACATTTTGGGGTTCTAGTCAGGATTCTAGCAGCCATATTTAACACTAACTTAAGTTTATTTAGTGCTTTATCTGGGTAGCTGGAAAGTAGAGCATTGCAGTAGTCTAACCTAGAAGTAACAAAAGCATGGATTACTTTTTCTACATTTTTGGACAAAGTTTCTGATTTTTGCAATGTTACGTAGATGGAAAAAAGCTGTCCTTGAAACAGTCTTGATTAGAGGTCGACCGATTATGATTTTTCAACGCCGATACCGACTATTGGAGGACCATAAAAGCCGATACCGATTAATCAGCCGATTTATTTATTTGTAATAATGACAATTACAACAATACTGAATGAACACTTATTTTAACTTAATATAATACATCAATAAAATTAATTTAGCCTCAAGTAAATAATGAAACATGTCCAATTTGGTATAAATAATGCAAAAACAAAGTGTTGGAGAAGAAAGTAAAAGTGCAATATGTTCCATGTAAAATATGTGCCATGTAAGAAAGCTAACGTTTCAGTTCCTTGCTCAGAACATGAGAACATATGAAAGCTGGTGGTTCCTTTTAATATGAGTCTTCAATATTCCCAGGTAAGAAGTTTTAGGTTGTAGTTATTATATGAATTATAGGACTATTTCCCTCTATACCATTTGTATTTCATTGACTATTGGATGTTCTTATAGGCACTTTAGTATTGCCAGTGTAACAGTAGAGCTTCCGTCCCTCTCCTCGCTCCTCCCTGGGCTCGAACCAGCAACACAACGACAATTAGCGCGCGCTAACTAGCTAGCCATTTCACTTCGGTTACACAAGCCTCATCTCGGGAGTTGATAGGCTTGAAGTAATAAACAAGTATCTGACTGAGCTTTGGTAGGCAGAAGCAGGCGCGTAAACATTCATTCAAACAGCACTTTCGTGTGATTTGCCATCAGCTCTTCGTTGTGCGTCAAGCTTGACGCACAACGAAGAGCTGATGGCAAAACGCACGAAAGTGCTGTTTGAATGAATGTTTACGCGCCTGCTTCTGCCTACCAACGCTCAGTCAGATACTTGTATGCTCAGTCAGATTATATGCAACGCAGGACACGCTAGATAATATCTAGTAATATCATCAACCATGTGTAGTTAACTAGGGATTATGATTGATTGTTTTTTATAAGATAAGTTTAATGCTAGCTAGCAACTTAACTTGGCTTACTGCATTTGCACAACAGGCAGTCTCCTTGTGGAGTGCAACGAGAGAGAGGCAGGTCGTTATTGTGTTGGACTAGTTAAGGTTGCAAGATTGAATCCCCCGAGCTGACAAGGTGAAAATCTGTTGTTCTCTCCCTGAACAAGGCAGTTAACCCACTGTTCCTAGGCCGTCATTGAAAATAAGAATGTTCTTAACTGACTTGCCTAGTTAAAGAAAGATTAAATAAAGGTGTAAAATAAATAAAAAATTGACGAATCGGCGCCCAAAAATACCAATTTCCAATTGTTATGAAAACTTGAAATCGGCCCTAATTAATCGGCCATTCCGATTAATCGGTCGACCTCTAGTTTTGATATGTTCGTCAAAAGAGAGATCAGGGTCCAGAGTAACGCCGAGGTCCTTCACAGTTTTATTTGAGACGACTGTACAACCATTAAGATTAATTGTCAGATTCAACAGAAGATCTCTTTGTTTCTTGGGACCTAGAACAAGCATCTCTGTTTTGACCGAGTTTAAAAGTAGAACGTTTGCAGCCATCCACTTCCTTATATCTGAAACACAGGCTTCCAGTGAGGGCAATTTTGGGGATATGGTTACTAGTGTAACCAGGAGGAGAGGTCTCATTTAACACAGTAAATTCATCAGGCTTAAGCCATGTTTCAGTCAGGCCAATCACATCAATATTATGATCAGTGATTATGATTAGTTCATTGACTATAACTGCCTTGGAAGTGAGGGCTCTAACATTAAGTACCCCTATTTTGAGAAGTGAAAACACATTATTTTCAATCTCTCCAGAGATGTTAGATCAGGCTCAAGTGTGCACTCTGGTTGGGCCACTCAAGGACATTCAGAGAATCTTGTTCTGAAGCAACTCCTGCATTGTCTTGGCTGTGTGCTTAGGATCGTTCTCCTTGTCACGTATGCGATTCACCCTCCCCAGTCACTGGCATTAATGATGCAGGATTCAAAGCACCAATTTTATGGAATTATAGATTTAACATTAACTCCCATTTTGTCCATCTTACACTAGTAATATGTTGCGCTTTTGATCTATTAACTATGGTTGCTACCGTGTGTGGAACATAAAAATTAAATTTTGACCAATTTGTAATCGAAGCCGTGTTATGCAACACCATTTCTGTCGCTTGTACCTCCCTCAGGCATGGTTGCATTCCTCTCGCCACCGAGTCTTACGATTTACTCATTGTCCTTCATGAACAAACATTTTAATAGGTAATTTTAGGTTTGGTATCCGCAACGCTGGCACTTGACACAATGGCTTCGCGACAAACGTTTCCTCACACTCTTGACTCCTCTATCCTTTCATTGGGACCCTCCCCCCTTTCTTCAACTCTGTAAGTGGCTCAGCAATTTCAGAGAATGATGAAATAAAATGTCTCACAAAATGTAAAACTGCTAGGGTTTTCCTGAGTGTACGAGGAGTGTTTGGCCGTGCCAAAGAACGCATTGTTTCTACTCGATCACGTGTAATGTGGTTTGTGCCTTGAGAAATCGAAACCCCCAAATATGTTAAGTCTTGTTTCGTTAGTTGTGCTTTCTCGAATTATGCTTTGTGACTCTGCTCTGCCTAATAGATTACTAATGTGTTATGGTCTCGCATATGAGTTTATTCATCTTTTGACAATAACAAATCGTCTATGCACTGTACCAACACAGAACCCTCACATTTATACCCTTTTAGCGATTGTTTCAATGCTGCGTGATACAAAGTTGGACTCTTTGTAATTCCCATCGGGGGCCTAGCCCCCGTATATTGCTCACCCTGGCAACAGAACCCAAACCAGTGTCATGACTCCTCAGCCACAGGCACTGACCAAAAAACATTTTTCATGTCTAGCACACTGTACCATTCTGAGTCTGAGGGAATAGATGCCAATATGTCTGCCAAATCCGCTACCGCTGGTGTGATTTTCAGAGCGTGTTTGTTTATGGCGGGTGGAAATCCACAGTAATACGCTATTTTAGTCCCCTTTTCACTGGAAATAAAAAGCTGTTGCATCGAGCTGGTCTGCATACCGCTATGCCACGTTCAAGTAATATTGGAAGATCCTCCACAACCGATTTCTCAGCCTCTGGTTTAATAGGGTATTGCCTCATTGGTGGCGGTGGTTCTCCCTCAACCACAACAGGCTTTCAAACTTTGATCAGACCGCAATCCAATGCGTCTTTGGCCCACAATGGATGGTCCTGAAACAACAATGGTTTGGCTTTCACCGTTCTTACTGACAATTTTAATTTGTTACCTTTTAGAATCCATTCTCCCGGCATTTCGCAAAGATTATCCAATCCCATAATCGGTTCTACACCTGTCTCCATGTAAAATTATCCTGGTATCATTACTGGACCAATGTTCAACGACATAGGTAATAGCTGAATCGCCTTAGTTTGTGCCCCTGTTACACCACGAAATGTGTTACTTTTTCCTGTCGCAAATTTAGCCAATTTCTCATCGTAAGTAATCAGTGATATTTTATTGTCGGTATCTATTAGAAAGTTATGTGAAACGTGGCCTCCTACATCCCCTTACACATAGAACCCGTCATCCCTATGAACCACTATTGATTGAACCGAGGCCATACACGGCTATGTAACATTTTGCTGTCCCACTGCTTTCAAGGGGGTTTGTTGCTGTTGTTTTGACAAAGATGCAAATGCTTGCGTCTCAACATCACCCCCGAATGCAGCGGGAGAAGTAGGCTCCATTACCACTCTAAACAAATTTTTCAAATGACCGATAGCCCTATATCTAAAACAGGGAGCTAACACCCTGTGCCTTAGCCCAGTTTCACTACCCTTTCCTGTCTGTTTCTTTGTCTTACCTTGGCCATCGAAACCACTGTTAGTGACTTTCACTGTGGCAGCACTCGTACAACTGCGGAGTAAATATAATTAGATTCCACTCTCAACACTGCTTGTACTATTTCATCCCAGTGAGAATGCTGTTGCATTACTGCCGTAATAGCCGTTTTGATAACAGGTTTCAAACATGCCATCAAAGCTGACGTACGAATTTCTGCATTTTGATCATATCTATCCCCCATTGTCAGATTAGTACGTAATGCTTCATCCATCCAATCCATGTAATTGCGTATTCCTTATTTCGGGCCCTGAGTACAATTACAAATTTTACTCATCTGGTCGAAGCAATACATTCCCAACTGTAGTTAATAATCGCTCAATTTTGTAATTTGCTGCTTCGCGTCCCGAGGATCAAGCCGACGTTCGATATCTATGTGCAAGTGATGGCAACATAGCCTTGGGCAAAAGCGAGCGTACAATATGATCGTAGTCACCAGCATGAAACCCCAAAAATTCTACCCTATCTCCTCAAGAAACTGATAAATTCCGGTGCCCATTTCATAATACCATGCATTTCGCTCACGCTTAGTGGCTGATAGTGATGCTGTATTTGTATGCGTACCTGGGGCTGCGCGTCATCTAGAATAGGGTTGTTCTCCCCTGGTACTATTTGTCCCGGATATTACGTAACCGGGGTCGCGTGTTTTTGTACTGGTTGCACCTCTCAATGATTACCTGGATCATGCTGATCCACTATCCACTACTATGTCCGGACTCGTAATGTACCTGTACTCTGCCTTTTGCAACCCATATCGTTATTTTTCCTCTTTAAGAGAGTGGTATAATGGTGGCCCACCATGTTGTGACCTATTTTACCTTCTAGCATGGTGCGAACGGCGGTGTGGCAATTGCAGATACTCCACATGTATTCTGATACTGTTGAAGCGTAACTCCGAGTTGTTTAATTTGGTTTTGCCTATCCTCAAGGTCTTTCTCTATTTCTTAATTTAGGTGTTGACTCTTTTCTTGCGCATTAGCCAATTCTTGTTTCTGTTCATCTAATCTCTGCGCATGCCCTTCGGATATGCCTAGTATTTTTTATTCTTCTCCTCACTCTTGTCTACTGCCTGCTCCATTTTTACCTCACAGGTCTCTCTTTCTATTTTTCTATTTTTATCTGCTGCAGATAAAATGCTGTGGTTAGGATGCCTGCGTATTGTGGTCTGGACCGTTCTCTTATTTCAGTGTTCCACACTACGATTGCGTCCATTCACTCTTGGCTGGTTTTAAACCGGAAAATGTGTACCAACTTTGTCGATTTTGGCTAATTTTCCCCTCCATTTATTTGGTTCTTGGTGCTGATCATATGCATGTTTTAATGCCTCTAAGGCAGTGGTAACATTTCCTCTTTCTTCTTTTCCCTCCCCGGGAGTATCCTGGCCACTAGAAGCCATCTCCGTTCCAATTGGGCTTGGACCAACCTCTCTCTTATTGCTACCGTTATTGTAGACAAATCTTGTTCAAACATTTATCCCCACACACCTACCCTACCCTCACGGCCACTGTGACTGGGCTTTCACCCATGTTACAGGTTTTGTAGGGAACCAACCTCACCCGGGATTTACCCCGGACTTAACCTCTTCAGGTACCAACCTGCTCGGACTTACCTTCCGGGACTTAAACTATTCCATCAATCTACGACCGGTCATAATACAATGGGACTACTGAATAAGCCCAGGCTTTTTAGGTCCGTATTATTTTTCAGCCTACGATTTTCATCTCCCCAAGATGTCAAAATGAGTGGTAACAGGTATAGGAACTGTACCTACCTTGTTTGTTGTGCCATATCCTGCTCAACTGATTTGGACTCTGGTTCGACTAAGAATCGTGGTGAATCCTGTCGACAATGCCAACTGTTATAGGTTTCAAATAACAAAGTTAAAAACTGACGGACAACTATGAAAGCTCAATCCAAGTTTATTCGCCCAAAGGATCGAACAGCTGAACAGACACATATTTCCAATGGGTGTATATGTACCCTACAATCTACTCCTTTTCTCTAAACATTAAGTCTTTATTGCTTCGCAGGAAGTTAAGTGATATGCGGGGAATAAACTGTTCCTTCTCACTTATTGTGACCTGACCTTACCTCGGCCCTCTTCCTCACTTAACAAACTTTCTCCACCCTTTTCAGTGCCTGCAAACATGTAATTAATAATAAGTAACAATATAAGTTTAGGAGTCAGAACTCAGAACCCATCAATGTTTTTCCAGCAGCGTTTATGATCAATAATGTCAAAAGCCGCACTGAAGTCTAACAAAACAGCCCCCACAATCTTTTTATCAAATTCTCTCAGCCATTCATCAGTCATAAAAAAAATGGTGATATACAATTGGTAGTTAGTGTTGTTCCATCGCTGCAACTGCTGTACGGACTCGGAAGAAGCAAAGGTCAAGAGCCGTGCGTCCTCCGAAACACAACCCAGCCAAGCCACACTGCTTCTTGACACAAAGCCCACTTAACCCGGAAGCCAGTCGCACCAATGTGTCGGAGGAAACACTGTACACCTGGCGACCGTGTCAGCGTGCATTGTGCCCGGCCCGGCACAGGAGTCACTAGTGCGTGATGGGACAAGAACATCCCTGCCACACAAATCCTCCCCTAACCCGGATGACGCTGGGCCAATTGTGCGCCAGCCCTGTCGCAGCCGGCTGGAGCCTGGACTCAAAACAGAATCTCTAGTGGCACAGCTAGCACTGCGAATGCAGTACCTTAGACCACTGTGCGACTCGGGAGGCAATCATCAGTCATTTGTGTAAGTGTTGTGCCTGTTGATTGTCCTTCCCTATAAGCGTGCTGAAAGTCTGTAATTTTAACTGTAAAAAAACATTGTATCTGGTCAAGCACACATTTTTCCAGAAGTCTACTAGCGGAATGACTTGCTTCCCTCCATGCCTGAGGGCACACACTTTCTAATAGGCTTAAATTGAAGATATGGCAAATAGGAGTAGCAATATCATCTGGTATTATTATATTTATTTTCCATTCATATTGTCAGACCCCGGTGGCTTGTCATTGTTGATAGACTATTTTTTTACCTCTTCACTAACTCTATGGAATTCAAAAGGACAGTGCTCGTCTTTCATAATTTAGTCAGATATACACTACCGTTCAAAAGTTTGGGGTCACTTATAAATGTCATTGTTTCTGAAAAATTTAATTTTTTGTATATTAAAATAACATCAAATTGATCAGAAATACAGTGTTGACGTCTATTGTAGCTGGAAACGCTTGATTTACATTTGGTTTTTAAATGGAATATCTACGTAGGTGTACAGAGGCCCATAATCAGCAACCATCACTCCTGTGTTCCAATGGCATGTTTTGTTAGCTAATCCAAGTTTATAATTTTAAAAGGCGAATTGATCATTAGAAAACCCTTTTGCAATAATGTTAGCACAGCTGAAATATGTTCTGATTAAAGAAGCAATAAAACTGGCCATCTTAAACTAGTTAAGTATCTGGAGCGTCAGCATTTGTGGGTTCGATTACAGGCTCAAAATGGCTAGAAACAAAGACCTTTCTTCTGAAACTCGTCAGTATATTCTTGTTCTGAGAAATGAAGGCTCTTTCATGTGAGAAATTAACAAGAAACTGAAGATCTCGTACAATGCTGTGTACTACTCCCTTAAAACCTCTTAAGGATATGGAGACGCTAGCGTCTCAACTGGCCAATTGCCTGGGGAAATGCAGAGCGCCAGATTCAAATAAAATTACATAAAATTCAAACTTTCATTAAATCACACAAGTAAGATAGTCAATTAAAGCTACACTCGTTGTGAATCCAGCCAACATGTCAGATTTTAAAAATGCTTTTCGGCGAAAGCATAAGAAGCTATTATCTGATAGCATGCACCCATCTGAACCAGTAGTAAACAAAAGAGCTAGCGTAGCAGGCGCTACACAAAACGCTGAAATAAAATATAAAACATGCATTACCTTTGACGAGCTTCTTTTGTTGGCACTCCAATATGTCCCATAAACATCACGATTGGTCCTTTTTTTCCGATTTAATTCCGTCCATGTATACCCAAAATGTCCATAAACCATGTTTGATCCAGAAAAAAACTGCTTACCAAAACACAACGTCACTACAAAACATTTCAAAAGTTGCCTACAAACTTTGCCAAAATATTTCAAACTACTTTTGTAATACAACTTTAGGTATTTTTAAAAGTTAATAATCGATCAAATTGTAGACGGGGCAATCTGTATTCAATACAGCAAGTAAACAAACCATGCTCCTTTTTTCGTCTTGCGCAACTCTCAACAGTGTAACCTTGTTCCAGGATGTGCTTCTTCTTCGTTGCACAAATTATTAACTTCAACCAAATTCCAAAGACTGGTGACATCCAGTGGAAGTCGTAGGGACTGTAAAATGGTCCCTATCAAATATCCCTTGGCAAAGACAACAGAGGGAACGGTCAGAGGCAAAAAAGAAAAAAAATCTGAACAGTTAGTCCTCTGGGTTTTGCCTGCTACATAAGTTCTGTTATAGTCACAGACATGATTGAAACCGTTTTAGAAACTTCAGAGTGTTTTCTATCCACACCTACTAATCATATGCATATCATATATTCCTGGCATGAGTAGCAGGAAGTTGAAATTGGGCACGCTATTTATCCAAAAGTGAAAATGCTGCCCCCTATCCCTTTCTAGCGCAGGGGTTCCGCTAGCGGAACACCTCGACAACATTCCGCTGAAAAGGCGAAGTTAAAAAATATATTTTTAAAATATGTTACTTTCAGACATTAACAAGTCCTATACAGCAAATGAAAGATAAACATCTTGTTAATCTACCCATCGTGTCCGATTTCAAAAATGCTTTACAGCTAAAGCACAACATATGATTGTTAGATCATCGCCAAGTCGAAAAAAGTCATTTTTCCAGCCAAAGATATGAGTCACAAAAAGCAGAAATATAGATAAAATTAATCACTAACCTTTGATCTTCATCAGATGACACTCATAGGACATCATGTTACACAATACATGTATGTTTTGTTCGATAATGTGCATATTTATATCCAAAAATCTAGTTTTACATTGGCGCCTTACGTGCAGAAATGTTTTGATTCCAAAACGTCTGGTGATTTTGCAGAAATACTCATAATAAACATTGATAAAAGATACTAGTGTTATTCACAGAATTAAAGAGAGACTTCTCCTAAATGCAACCGCTGTGTCAGATTTAAAGAAAATTTTACCGAAAAAGCATAATCTGAGAACGACGCTCAGAACCCAAAACAGCCAGAGGAATAGCCACCATTTTGAAATCAACAAAGTTAGAAACAACACCATAAATTTTCACTTACCTTTGATGATCTTCATCAGAAGGCACTCCCAGGAATCCCAGTTTGACAATAAATGACTGATTTGTTCCATAAAGTTCCATCATTTATGTCCAAATAGCCACTTGTTGTTAGCGTGTTCTGCCCAGTAATCCATCCTCATGAGGCGCGAGCATTTCATCCAGACAAAAACTCAAAGTTCTGTTACAGTCATTTAGAATAATGTCAAACGATGTATGGAATCAATCGTTAGGATGTTTTTAACATAAAACATCAATAATGTTCCAACCGGAGAATTCCTGTCTGAAGAAAAGCACTGGAACAAGAGGTAACTGTCGGGAGCGCGCGTCATGAGACCGAGGCACTATGCCAGGCCACTGACTCAAACAGGTCTCGTGAGCCCCTCCTTTATAGTAGAATCCTCATTCAACTTTCAAAAGACAGTTGACATCTAGTGGAAGCCCCAGGAAGTGCAACCTCATCCATATCTCAATGTGTACTCGGTAGGCAAGGCTTTGAAAAACTACAAACATCAGATGTCCCACTTCCTGGTTGGATTTTTCTCAGTTTTTTGCCTGCCATATGAGTTCTGTTATACTCACAGACATCATTCAAACAGTTTTAGAAACTTCAGTGTTTTCTATACAATACTAATAATACTATGCATATATTAGCATCTGGGACAGAGTAGGAGTAGGACTGCAATATCAGTGGGTTTTGTGATGAGTGAGCCTTTTGATTCAATGAATGATAGAGATGAGTTGGCTTTTTTTCCCAAAATATAATTTAAGGTGCTCCAAAGCTTTTTACTATCATTCTTTATATTATTTATTTTTGTTTCATAGTTTATTTTTATTTAGTTAGTCATTTGATTTCTTAATTTACAGTACGTTTGCCAATCGTTTGGGCTGCCAGACTTACAGTTGAAGTCGGAAGTTCACATGCACTTTGGAGTCAATAAAACTCATTTTTCAACGACTCCACATATTTCTTGTTAATTTTGCCAAGGCTGTTAAAACATCTACTTTGTGCATGACACAAGTAATTTTTCCAACAATTGTTTACAGACAGATTATTTCACTTATAATTCACTGTATCACAATTCCAGTGGGTCAGAGGTTTACATACACTAAGTTGACTGTGCCTTTAAACAGGGTGGAAAATTCCAGAAAATGATGTCATGGCTTTAGAAGCTTCTGATAGGCTAATTGACATAGTTTGAGACAATTGGAGGTGTACCTGTGAATGTATTTCAAGGTCTACCTTCAAACTCAGTGCCTCTGCTTGATATCATGGGAAAATCAAAAGAAATCAGCCAAGACTTAATAAACTATTGTAGACCGTCACAAGTCTGGTTCATCCTTGGGAGCAATTTCCAAACGCCTGAAGGCACCACGTTCATCTGTGCAAACATTAGTACGTAAGTGTAAACACCATCGGACAACGCAGCCTCCAAAACCATCATTAAATATCCAGACTGTGGTTGCAACCGCACATGGGGACAAAGGTCGTACTTTTTGGAGAAATGTACTCTGGTCTGATGAAACAAAAATAGAACTGTTTGGCCATAATGACCATTGTTATGTTTGGAGGGAAAAGGGGGATGCTTGCAAGCTGAAGAACTCCATCCCAACCGTGGAGCATGGGGGTGGAAGCATCATGTTGTGGGGGTGCTTTGCTGCAGGAGGGACTGGTGCTCTTCACAAAATAGATGGCATAATGAGTAGGAAAATTATGTGGATATATTGAAGCAACATCTCAAGACATCAGCCAGGAAGTTAAAGCTTGGTCGCAAATGGGTCTTCCAAGTGGATAATGACCCAAGCATAATTCCAAAGTTGTGGCAAAATGGCTTAACTCTTGGAACTACCCATCCCGGATCTGGGATAATTGTCATCAGCTACACTAATTAGCATAGCGCAACGGTCAAATAATCTTACTAGAAAATATTCATATTCATGAAATCACGAAACACAGCTTAGCCTTTCGTTAACCTCTTAGATCTCTAGGGGCGCTATTTCATTTTTGGATAAAAAACGTTCCCGTTTTAAGCGCGATATTTTGTCACGAAAAGATGCTCGACTATGCATATTCTTGACAGTTTTGGAAAGAAAACACTCTGAAGTTTCAGAATCTGCAAAGATTTTGTCTGTAAGTGCCCCAGAACTCATTCTACAGGCGAAACCAAGATGATGCATCAACCAGGAATTAGCAGAATTTCTGAAGCTCTGTTTTCCATTGTCTCCTTATATGGCTGTGATTGCGCAAGGAATGAGCCTACACTTTCTGTCGTTCGCCCAAGGTCTTAGCAGCATTGTGACGTATTTGTAGGCATATCATTGGAAGATTGACCATAAGAGACTACATTTTCCAAGTGTCCGCCTGGTGTCCTGCGTCGAATTCGGTGCGCAATTGCCAGCTGCTTCTACTTTACCATTTGATTCAGGGGAGAAAGCATGTGTCCAAGAACGATGTATCAATGAAGAGATATGTGAAAAACACCTTGATGATTGATTCTAAACAACGTTTGCCATGTTTTCAGTCGATATTATGGAGTTAATTTGGAAAAAAGTTCGCGTTTTGAGGACTGAATTTTCGTTTTTTTTTTGGTAGCCAAATGTGATGTATAAAACGGAGCTATTTCTAATACACAAAGAATCTTTTTGGAAAAACTGAGCATCTGCTATCCAACTGAGAGTATCCTCATTGAAAACATCAGAAGTTCTTCAAAGGTAAATGATTTTATTTGAAGGCTTTTATGTTTTTGTTGAAATGTTGCGTGCTGGATGCTAACGCTAATGCTAACGCTAAATCCTTTGTTTGCTAGCTACTGTTACACAAATTATTGTTTTCCTATGGTTGAGAAGCATATTTTGAAAATCTGAGATGACAGTTTTGTTTACAAAAGGCTAAGCTTGCGAGATGGCATATTTATTTCATTTCATTTGCGATTTTCATGAATAGTTAACGTTGCGTTATGGTAATGAGCTTGAGGCTGTAGTCACGATACCGGATCCGGGTTTGGGAGATCAGAGAGGTTAATCACCCTGTCGTCTCAGATTTTGAAATTATGCTTTACAGTGAAAGCAAGACAAGCGTTTGTAAGTTTATTGATAGACTAGCATAGCATTATATCCAGCTAGCAGCAGGAAGCTTGGTCACAAATCAGAAAAGCAATCAAATTAATCGTTTGCCTTTGATCTTCGGATGTTTTCACTCACGAGACTTCCAGTTAGACAGCAAATGTTCCTTTTGTTCCATAAAGATTATTTTTATACCCAAAATACCTCTGTTTGTTTGTCATGTTACGTTCAGAAATCCATATTTCCGGTCAAATCCATATTTCCAAATGATATCCATAATATCGGCAGAAACATGGCAAACATTTTTTATAATCAATATTCAAGGTGTTTTTCAAATATCTATTAGACAATATATCAACCGGTACAGTTGGCTTTTCAGTAGGACCGGGAGGAAAAATGACTACCTCTCTCTTTTACGCAATAATCACTCTGAGAGCCATCAGCTGGCCACTTACGCAATGTGGTCGTTTACTCTTATTCTTCAACATAAAGGCGTGAAACTACATCTAAAGGCTGTAGACACCTTAGGGAAGATGTAGAAAAATGTATCTGGTTGATATCCCTTTCAATGGTCAATAGAGATGCATAGGAACACAAAGGTTTCAAAATATGAGTCACTTCCTGATTGGATTTTTCTCAGGCTTTCACCTGCAATATCAGTTCTGTTATACTCACAGACAATATTTTTACAGTTTTGGAAACTTTAGTGTTTTCTATCCTAAGCTGTCAATTATATGCATATTCTAGCATCTGGTCCTGAGAAATAGGCTGCTTACTTTGGGAATGTTATTTTTCCAAAAATAAAAATAGTGCCCCCTAGCTTCAACAGGTTTTAATGACAACACAGTCAATGTATTGGAGTGGTCATCACAAAGCCCTGACCTCAATCCTATAGAAAATTTGTGGGCAGAACTGAAAAGCGTGTGAGAGCAAGGAGGCATACAAACCTGACTCAGTCACATCAGCTCTGTCAGGAGGAGGGGGCCAAAGTTCACCCAACTTATTGTGGGAAGCTTGTGGAAGGCTACCCAAATGTTTGACCCAAATTAAACAATTTAAAGGCAATGCTACCAAATACGAATTGAGTGTATGTAAACTTGGGACCCACTGGGAATGTGATGAAAGAAATAAAAGCTGAAATAAATCATTCTCTCTACTCTTATTCTGACATTTCACATTCTTAAAATAGTGGTGATCCTAACTGACCTAAGACAGGGAATTGTTTAATGTCAGGAATTGTTAAACTGAATTTTAATGTATTTGGCTGAGGTGTATGTACATTTCCGACTTCAACTGTATTTGCCATACCTTTTGCCCCCATCCCTCTCAACTGTACAATTTTTCAATTCCTCATCAATCCAAGGGGATTTTAGTTTTTACAGCCATTTTCTTAATGGGTTCATGCTTATTCGTAACTGGAATTAGCAATTTTATAAATGTGTTAAGTGCAGCGTCTGGTTGCTCCTCATTACACACCACAGACCAGCAAATATTCTTTACATTGTCAACATAAGGATCACTACAAAACTTATTGTATGACTTCTTATACACTGTATTAGCCACCACCTTATGATCTTTGGTTTTCCTAGATTTGGCTACTATATTGTGATCACTATGTCCGATGGATCTGGATACTGCTTTCAAGCACATTTCTGCAGCATTTGTAAAGATGTGATCAATACATGTTGATGATTTAATTCCTGTGATGTTTAACTACCCTGGTAGATTGACTAACAATCTGAAACAGGTTGCAGGCACTGGTTACAGTTTTGAAGCTTTTGCTTGAGTGGGCAGCTTGATGAAAGACAGTCAATATTTAAATTACCCAGAAAATATACTTCTGTTGATATTGCATTCATTATCAAGCATTTCACACATTATCCAGATACTGACTGTTAGCACTTGGTGGTCTATAGCAGCTTCCCACAAAAATTGGCTTCAGGTGAGGCAGATGAACCTGTATCCATATTACTTCATCAGTATTTGACGTGAGATCCTGTATAAGCTTTACAAGAATGTGTTTATGAATATGGACCGCAACATTGGCATTTCTGTCGTTTCGGTAGATGTTGTAGCCATGTATTCCTACCACTGTATCATCAAAGCTATTATCTAAGTGAGTTTCAGAGATAGTCAGAATATGATTGTCATCTGTTACAAAACATTTATTGGGCAATTGTAGCACTTTTCTGGGTTACTTGATTTGTTTTTAATGCTTTACTGGGAAGCTTATCAGAAGTCAACATTATTTTTGTTAATACACTTGCAAACATTTCTAAAAAACTATTTTTGCTTTGTCATGGGGTATTTTGTGTAGATTAGGGGGAAAATAACTATTGAATCCATTTTAGAATAAAGCTGTAACGTAACAATGTGGAAAAAGTAAAATGGTTGGAAATACTTTCCGAATGTACTGTACAATACTATTTGTCATTCAGGAGTCATGGTAGCCATGTTTTTTTTCTAAATTAAAAAGGGGCTTAATTTCTAATATAGCAATTAGGCGGTCTGCCCAAGGATTTCAATGGCAGACAAGGAGTTGGTCCCTATTCACAGGGCAGTGTCGTATCTTTACTATCATTAACTGAAGACTGATAGTTTTTATCAAAGATTCTCTGTAATTAGTTATTACGCGATTAGACTGATTAATCATGTAACCTTAATTACTAGGAACTCGGGGCACCAAGGATTCCGATTACAAAGTTATAATTTCCTAAAATTTCTTTTCAGATATTTTATCTGATCAATCAGTCTTTGAATTAATGAATTATTTATTTTACCTCACGTTAGTCTCATTCCAAACGTTGTAAATTGGTGGTTATCTGCACGAACCCAGTCTTCACTACTGAGTCATCCAGACATCAGTTGTCTTAAATAATTTATTTATTACTAAGTAATTCACAGAAATGCATAAACAAACAAACAAGGTAAATGTGGTTACATGAAATGATATGAAGAATGTGCCCTAGTGGGCTAAACCGGCATGGCGGCTTGTTAGACAAAAGGGGAAGTGGGGGTCGACTAAGAAGTCACTACAGAGTGATAATTATAACAATTGAAATGCTAATCCTTTGCACATGAACGCTCACTCATTCGGGAACAATTGCAATCAATATATTTACGCTCAGTGTGTCGTCTTGATCGCTGGTGAAAAGTATTTTGTAGAATTGTCCGTCCCTCTCTCTCTCGGTTGTGGTTAGAGGGGATTCAGAGTGACATTCGTTATAGAATGGTTGTTTCGGCGGTTGTCGTTCTTCGCTTTCAATGATACCGAATTCCTAGCTGCAGACTAGTAATTAATATCAAAGACTTGTTCTTATTCTGTCGGTATCGATAGTCTTAAGAGTTTAACCAATTTATTTTTTATTTTACCTTTATTTAACTAGGCAAGTCAGTTAAGAACAAATTCTTATTTTCAATGACGGCCTAGGAACAGTGGGTTAACTGCCTTGTTCAGGGGCAGAACGACAGATTTGTACCTTGTCAGCTCGGGGGTTTGAACTTGCAACCAAGTTACTAGTCCAACGCTCTAACCACTAGGCTACCCTGCCGCCCCAATGGTCTACAACCTTTCTCCTCCTAATGGAGAAAAACATGTTCTGCAACCTTTAGCCATCTCGTAATTGAGGTAAGCGCGGTCTGCTGATCGAAAACCTGAGTGGGGTTTTTTATTTGGAATGGCAGAAAAGGCTGTCCCAGGATGTCTGACCCAAACTGGGCTCAGGGGCGGTCCTCTGATTTAGTACAAATCCAATTCCCCTTTTGAGTTTTCCTTCATTGAACACTCCAAAATCACATTGTAAATTTGTGTAAACAGTATCATACTCACTCATTCATCTTATACGACAATTAGATATCAGGTTTATATCTGGGGCTATTATATAAACAGCGTTATGGTAATGTGGCCACACCGTCTCCCATGAGCTTCCCAAGTTGTGACAAACGGAACATGAAATTTGTTCTTACCTCAGGTTCTGTGAGGTGGAAGGATTTCCTTTGTCCTCTATGAAAACTTACTCTCTCTGTACTATGTGGCAGGGTCTTCTCAGGAACGTCATGACAGCAGAATATTTTCCCTTTTGCTCTTCCCCACTCTGTCACTCACTTTCTGTCAAACACCTCTATAAATAACAAAATCTCCGCTTAAAGAACTAATGGGAGCCATTTCTCTTCAGTTGTTTGATGTATGCTAGCCACCTCTGTCCCTCGCAGCCAGCCTCACTCAAGTGTCACTCTGTCCCCTGCTTCATCTGAGCCCCTTACAGTTGGGTCACAGAGATTGTGTTTTGTATTTTTTTGTGTGTGTATAAGGAGAAAGAGCTAGTAAACCAGCACGTGACCATACTCTCCAAGGTTAATCCTTCCAGGCAGGTGCAGGCCTATAGTTGCATGAGTGGTAAGCAGAGATACAGTGGTGGGGGAGGATGTGATATTTATTTAAACTGTGAAGCCTTACGCATCTGATCAGTCCCTGGATAAGAGGGTGGGGGTGGGGTTGATGGAGAAATGAAGGAGAGCTGCTCCTCTCATGAGCAGTGAAAAGAGCAATCTACTTTCTGCAGAGGAGAGAGAGCAGGAGTTAGGCAGAAAAAGTTGGTCCCAAAAAGCTTATTTCTATCAAATTCTGTGCACAAATTTCTTTGCATCCTTGTTAGCGAGAATTTCTCCTTTGCTAAGATAATAAATCCACCTGACAGGTGTGGCATATCAAGAAGCTAATTAAACAGCATGATCGTGTGCACCTTGTGCAGTGGCCAATAGAAGGCCACTCTAAAATATGGAGTTTTGTCACAGAACACACTACCACACAGATGTCTCAAGTTTTGAGAGAGCCTGCAATTGGCATGCTGACTGCAGCAATGTCCACCAGAGCTTTTGCCAGAGAACTGAATGTTAATTTCTCGGCCATAAGTTGTTTTAGAGAATTTAGCAGTACGTCCAGCAGGCCTCACAATCGCAGACCACATGTAATCACGCCAGCCAGGAAGGACCTCCACATACGGCTTCTTCACCTGCTGGATCGTCTGAGACCAGCCACCCGGACAGCTGATGAAACAGTGGGTTTGCACTACCGAATCATTTCTGCACAAACGTTCAGAAATGGTCTCAGGGAAGCAGATTTTTGTGCTCGTATTCCTCACCTGGGTCTTCACATGACTACAGTTGGGCTTCGTAACTGACTTCAGTGGGCAAATGCTCACCTTCGATGGCCACTGGCACGCTGGAGAAGTGTGCAGTTCACAGATGAATCCCGGTTTAATTTGTACCGGGCAGATGTCAGACAGCGTGTGAGCGGTTTGCTGATGTCAATATGCTCCACGGTGGAGGTGTGGTTATGATATGGGCAGGCATAAGCTACGGACAACAAACACAATTGCATTTTATTGATGTGCATTCAAACTGCCATAGGTACTGTTACAAGATCCTGAGGCCCAATGTTGTGCCATTCATCCGCCGCCATCACCTCATGTTTCAGCATGATAATGCACGGCCCCATGTCACAAGGATCTGTACACAATTCCCGGAAACTGAAAATGACCCAGTTCTTCAATAGCCCACATACTCACCAGATATGTCACTCATTTAGCATGTTTGGGATGGTCTGGATCAACGCGTACAACAGCTTATTCCTGTTCCCGCCAATATCCAGCAAATTTGCACAGTCATTGAAGTGGGACAGTATTCCACAGGCCACAATCAACAGCCTGATCAACTCTATGCGAAGGAGATTTCTCGCTGCATGAGGCACCAGATACTTACTGGTTTTCTGATCCATGCCCCTACCTTTAAATTTTTTTTTTTAGATGCATATATCTGTATTCCCAGTCATGTGAAATCCATATATTAGGGCCTATTGAATTTATTTCAATTGACTGATTTCCTTATATGAACTGTAACTCAGTAAAATCTTTGAAATGGTTGCATTTGTTTTTGTTCAGTGTAACTACAATATTAGTGAAATAGTTGTACTTCCACAAAATGCTAATTACAGTGGGGCAAAAAAGTATTTAGTCAGCCACCAATTGTGCAAGTTCTCCCACTTAAAAATATGAGAGGCCTGTAATTTTCATCATAGGTACACTTCAACTATGACAGACAAAAGGAAAAAAAAAATCCAGAAAATCACATTGTAGGATTTTTAATGAATTTGCAAATTATGGTGGAAAATAAGTATTTGGTCACCTACAAACAAGCAAGATTTCTGGCTCTCAGACCTGTAACTTTTTTTCTTTAAGAGGCTGTACCTATGATGAAAACAAAATTTTTCTCCCCAATTTCGTGGTATCCAATTGTTTTTAGTAGCTACTATCTTGTCTCATCGCTACAACTCCCGTACGGGCTCGGGAGAGACGAAGGTTGAAAGTCATGCGTCCTCCGATACACAACCCAACCAAGCAGCACTGCTTCTTAATACAGCGCCATCCAACCCGGAAGCCAGCCGCACCAATGTGTCGGAGGAAACAGCGTGCATCTGGCAACCTTTGTTAGCGCGCACTGCGCCCGGCCCGCCACAGGAGTCGCTGGTGCGCGATGAGACAAGGATTTTCCTACCGGCCAAACCCTCCCCAACCCGGACGACGCTAGGCCAATTTTGCGGACTTCCCGGTCCCACCGACCTCCCAGTCGCGGCCGGTAACGACAGAGCCTGGGCGCGAACCCAGAGTCTCTGGTGGCACAGCTGGCGCTGCAGTACAGAGCCCTTAACCACTGCGTCACCCGGGAGGCAAAAGCAGCTTTTCTGTGTTGGAATGGTGTGGGCGTACCCCAACGACAGTGGTGTCAGCGTATACCTATCGTAAAAAATGATATACCTATCGTAAAAACTTATGCATTCGCCACAAATATGAGTATAGGATGAGTCAACAACATTATTTGTCTATGAGTTAACAGAATATTAACTTTTAAAAATTAGATTTTCACTGGACAATTACTTTAACTTGAATTGCTGTTATTAGAATTTCTTACATTGCCAACAGTGGAAATTATGAGAGAGCTTGCATGCTCTGGTCTGATGCTGTAGCTAGCTAGGGGTGTTTCTCCATACACACACAGTGCTGAAAACGGTCTTTTCTAGCATTATATCCAAAGGGCTTTGCATGTCAGGGATGCCTGACTTTGCGTGTGTGTGTTTGTATTTATTGTGACTCTTCCTGAGGTCCAGAAAAATTAAGGCAGTTCATACAATTTTAAAAACATTACAATGCATTCACTTATTTCACAACACAGTGTGTGCCCTCATGCCCCTACTTCACCACTACCACATATCTACAGTACAAAATCTGTGTGTGTATGCATGTCTGCTGCTTCAATCCCACTGTTCCATAAGGTGTTTTTACTTTGTATTTTTTATGTAATTGTACTGCTTGCATCTGTTACTTGATGTGGAATACCTCTCATGAATACAAGTAGTGATGAAGTCAATCCCTCCTCCACTTTCAGCCAGGAGAGATTGACATGCATATTATAAATATTAGCCCTCTGTGTACATCAAAGGGCTAGCCGTGATGCCGTTTTGAGCCAATTGCAATATATTTTGTTAAAGTCCCTTTTTGTGACGACTGAACAGTAGTCCTGGTGCGACAAAACTAGGGCCTGTAGGACCTGCCTTGTTGATAGTGCTGTTAAGAATGTAGAGCAGTGCTTTATTATGGACGTCTTAGCTACTGTTGTATCAATATGTTTTAACCATGACAGTTTACAATCCAGGGTTACTCCAAGTAGTTTAGTCGCCACAACTTGTTCAATTTCCACATTTATTTATTACAAGTTTTAGTTGAAGTTTAGGGTTTAGTGAATGATTTGTCCCAAATACAGTGCTTTTAGTTTTAGAAATATGAATATATTCCTTGCCACCTACTCTGAAAGTAATTGCAGGTATTGCAGGTAAGTGTTGCAGTCATTTCAGTTGCTGTAGTAGCTGACGTGTATAGTGTTAAGTCACTCAGTCAGTGGCATGTCATTAGTAAAGTTTGAAAAAGGTAAGGGGCCAAGACAGCTGCCTTAGGGAATTCCGGATTCTACCTGGGTTATTTCGGAGAGGCTTCCATTAAAGAACACCCTCTGTGTTCTGTTAGACTGTTAAAGCCACAACACAGGTTTTTCCAGCAGCAGACTAGGATCGATAACGTCAAAAGCCGCACTGAAGTCTAACAAAACAGCCCCCACAATCTTTTTATTATCAATTTCTCTCAACCAATCAGCCATTTGTGTAAGTGCTGTGCTTGTTGAACGTTCTTTCCTGAAAGTGTTCTGAAGGTTTGTCAGCTTGATTACTGTAAAATAGAATTGTATCTGGTCAAACACAATTATTTCCAGAAGTTTACTAAGGGTTGGTAACAGGCTGATTGGTCGGCTATTTGAGCCAGTAAAGGGGGCTTTACTATTCTTAGGTAGCGGAATTACTTTAGATTCCCGCCAAGCCTGGGGGGTACACTTTCTAGTCGGCTTGAATTGAAAATATGGCAAATAGGAGTGGCAATATCATCTTCTATTATCCTCAGTAATTTTCCATCCAAGTGTGTTACTCAGGACTAGGTTTGCAAAATTCCGTGAATTGTTTCTAAAGGATCCCAGGTAATTCAGAAATTATGGTTGAACAGATTCTGGATTTCCTGCTTATTCTCTCCTGATTCCAGGAATCTTCCAACTAGGATTTCTGGAAAACCTGGACATTTTGTGAAAAAGTTTGACATTTTGCTACCCTGCTAATGAGTGCCAGCTTCTGTATGACCTCAAAACTATGTGTCCTTCATACTTGCTATATTTCAATGTGGATCTAAATAAGCCTTTGCCATGTTTCCCTCAGGACGGGTTTGTGGTGAGGATATACGCGACCAGTACGGACCCGGCACTGCAGCAGGAGCTCCAGTTGAAACTGGCCAGGAAGTGTCTCCATGCCTGCGGCATCTCTCTATTTGACCTGGAGAAAGACCTACACATCATTAGTGAGTCCTACTGACTATGCTCCGCAGTGAAATTTTCCCCTGGTACAGATCTAGGATCCGCTTGCCCTCCCCCAATTCTAACCTTAACCATTAGTGGGGAAAATGGAAAACTGACCCAAGATCAGCATCTAGGGGAAACTTTATGCTACACCATCTTGCTCTGTCAGATATTGGCATATGAGGCTTCACCATATGTGTGTGTTTAAGAGACTGTTGAATAGACTGGAGACTGTTGATTTAGTGACGGAGGACAAACTCATTGTAAGGGTTGGAATGGAATGAAAGCAAACCATGTTTGTTACCTTTCTATTCATTCCATTCCAGTGATTGCAATGAGCCGGTCTCCATATGTGTCTGTTTGTGTATCTGTCTTTGTGTGTTTCAATAATGTCTTTGTTTATTAGTGAATTTGTGCATATGTGTTTCTCTGCAGAAGTCCATACATCAAAATGTGTGTGTCTGTGTTTTCCAGGTACGGGGTTTGACGAGGAGGCAGCATTGCTGGGAGCAGGCAGGGAATTTGCTCTGATGAAAACAGCCTCAGGAAAGGTAAGAACGTGAGAATTGTTCAAACTGAGATGCATGAGACTGCAGCATAAAAATGCTAATGGTAGTTTGTGTGTGGGTGAATAAGCAAATGGTAATTATAATCTGCTACTCCTAGTTTTGGAGTGTGACCAGCAACACAAGGGCTCTGCTTGTTCTGTTCTTCCTTGCAACACACACACACGCTGTGTTCCTGTAATAGTGAAGACCTTGACACAGGATCTTCAAATGAGGACAATTTCACTTCAAAACCTGATGAAACTGTAATGAAAAAATAGACATGCAGAGCACCAGTCTAGTGAGGACCTGTGGTTGTTAGGTAGTTTCTGCATCACATCTCCTTATTTGAGTGTCCGCAGCCTACTAGGTTGTTTCTGTCTGACGAGTTGAGAACATTACAGGAATGTTCTGCGAATGTTGAAGACCTCACTCAAAACAACATGCAGGGAAAGTTTTGAGTTTTTGTTCATGTTTAATTCAAACCCCCATACTGCAAAATGAGCATGATGAAGTCAAATGGTAAAAAACAGTGTCTGGACATTTCTTTAACATTTACATCTGAAATACAGATTTGGTTCTGAAAGTGCACTGCTCCTTTAAACATTTACATTCGTACAAGTACATGAAAACATGAAGAACACCTTGAGCGCACCCCCCCTTTTACCCTCAGAACAGCCTCAATTCATTCGGGGCATGGACTCGACAAGGTGTTAAACGTTCCAAAGCGATGCTGGCCCATGTTGACTCCAATGCTTCTCACAGTTGTGTCAAGTTGGCTGGATGTCCTTTGGGTGGTGGCTCATTCTTGATTTACACAGGAAACTGTTGAGCGTGAAAACCCCAGAAGCGTTGCAGTTCTTGACACAAACCGGTGTGCCTGGAACCATTCCCCATTCAAAGGCACTTAAATATTTTGTTTTGCCCATTCACCCTCTGAAAGGCACACATACACAAAGACTTGAAATCCTCCTTTAACCTGTCGTCTCCCCTTCATCTACACGGATTTGAAGTGGATTTAACAAGTGATCATAAGGGATCATAAAGTGAACCTGGCCAGTCAATGTCATGGAAAGAGCTGATGTTCTTCATGTTTTGTACACTCAGTGTATACCATGCCATGAATTGAATATCAAGTGTGATAAAACGGATATGTTTATGACTGAGTATGAGGAGATCAGCACACCCCTACAAACAACCACAACATCCTTTAAAAGCTATACTGATCATAACTTAATTTAAAAAGAATAGCTGCATCACTTCCATCATGAAAAAACAACATCACTTCTGCCTTTTTTGTGTCATGCTTATGTTTGCAATAGCCTACTGTCACAACAGAGACAAAGAACTAAGATGGTTCGAAAATATTGAGCACTGAGCAGCAGCTGAAAGGATAACAGACCATCTGTTTTGCCGGGAACCTTTAGCGCCTTAAGTTTTCCAAAATGATGCCACAATTCTCACGTTTCTCACAGCTGCTCTAGGGCCTCTTGGGTTGAGGAGCCATTCTCTTCAAACCTAATCGCAAATAAATTAAAGATTAAAACAAATACACATGATGGTCCGACAAAATACTGGCAACAAATATTAGAAAAGCAATTGGGGAAATGGGGTGAGAGAGACAAAAGAGAGAGAAGGAGAGAGGGGAGCAAGAGAAAAGAGTAGGGGGGGGGGGGGCAGACAGAGGGAGAGAGAGGAGAAAAAAAGAGCATTAGCGAAGGATAGTTGAGCTGACAGCATAGAAAGGGAGAGGAAGCCAGCCATCTCCATCTATATTGCTCTATAGTGCTCCACGGGGTCGGGTTCTCACTTACCCGCAGGAGACCCGCAAAACATTCCTTGAAACAGTGGGTTGGCTCGCGGTTCAGAACAATTATATTGCGAGTCGGAAACATTTTAAATAATGTTAATATCATATCTATTGTTTACAGGAAACTCATTCAACAATTTTAGATGGAAAAAGGACTGGGGGGTGGGAAATATACTTCTCCCATGGGCAAAGAAATTGAAAAGGTGTGAAATTAATGAAGAATAATTTAGATCCTAATGTGCAAATTGTCCAAACAGATTCGCAAGGCACATGGATGATTTTAAGTATGTTATTGGACCATAAACATATATGGCCCATTAATCTATACGGTCCACATAATGATGATCCAAGCTTCTTTGAAAATATATATAATAATTGATCAAACCTACACACAATACAAGACCCTTATTATGGTGGGAGATTATAATACGGTTTGAAATACGTCAATGGACTGTAAAGAAATCACACTACAAACTATCACCCTCATGTTCTTAAGGAAATCACAAATGTCATGGATATTGTGGAACTAGTGGATATATAGAGGCTTAAATATCCTGACCAAGTGAGGGTATACCGTGCTTTCGGAACGTTTTTAGACCCCTTAACCTTTTCCACATTTTGTTACGTTCCAGCCTTTTTCTAAAATGGATAAAATTTACACACAATACCCCATAATGACAAAGCAAAATCGATTTTTAGAATTGTTTGCTAATTTATAAATAAAAAAAAGATGTATAGCTTATTAATTTGCTCCTTTGCTTGGAGACTTGAAATTGAGCTCAGGAACATCCTGTTTCTATTGATCATCCTTGATGTTTCTACAACTTGATTGGAGTCCACCTTTGGTAAATGCAATTGATTGGACATGATTTGGAAAGGCACACACCTGTCTATATAAGGTCCCACAGTGTGTGTCAGAGCAAAAACCAAGCCATGAGGTTGAAGGAATTGTCTGTAGAACTCCGAGACAGGATTGTGTCGAGGCACAGATCTGGGGAAGGGTACCAAAACATTTCAGCAGAATTTAAGGTCCCCAAGAACACTGGCCTTCAATATTCTTAAATGAATGAAGTTTGGAACAACCAGGACTCTTCCTAGAGCTGGACCCGATGGTCACTCTGACAGAGCTTCAGAGTTCCTCTGTGGAAATGGTTGTCCTTCTGGAAGGTTCTCTCATCTCTGCATTACTCCACCAATCAGGTTTTTATGGTAGAGTGGCCAAACAGAAGCCACTCCTCAGTAAAAGGCACATGACCGCTCGCTTGGAGTTGGCCAAAAGGCACCTAAAGGACTCTCAGAACTCTCCTGAATGCCAAGTGTCACATCTGGAGGAAACCTGGTACCATCCCTACAATGAAGCATGATGGTGGCAGCATCATGCTGTGGGGATGTTTTTCAGCGGGAGGGACTGGGAGACTAGTCAGGATTGCGGGAAAGATGAAAGGAGCAGAGTGATTGTTGATGAAAACCTGATCTCTCAGGACCTCCGACTGGGGAGAAGGTTCTCCTTCCAACAGCATAACGACCCTAAGCACAAAGCCAAGACGACACAGGAGTGGCTTCAGGACAAGTGTCAATGTCCTTGAGTGGCCCAGCAAGAGCCCGGACTTGAACCCGATAAACATCTCTGGAGAGACCTGAAAAAAGTTGTGCAGCGACGCTCCCCATCCTACCTGACAGAGCTTGAGAGGATCTGCAGAGAAGAATGGGAGAAACTCATCAAATACAGGTGTGCAAAGCTTGTAGGGTCATGCCCAAGAAGACTCAAGGCTCTAATTGCTTCCGAAGGTGCTTCAACAAATACTGAGTAAACAGTCTGAATTATTATTTTACTTTGTCATTATTGGGTATTGTGTGTAGATTGATGGAATTAAAAATGAAAAAATCCATTTTAGAATAAGGCTGTATGTAACATAACAAAATGTGGAAAAAGCCGAGGGGTATGAATACTTTCCGAATGCACTGTATTATCAAATACTTGTGGTTCACATTTGCAACATTGATCATGTAATGCATGCATTCACAGTCGGGAGCTAAATTGGTGGCTGGTGCTCAGTGGTACCGTGGGCCGCCAACTCCTCTCTCGCTTTCTCTCTGCTAGCTAGTCTAAGGAGTTTTCTAGGCAGTGACCATGGCATGCTTTCTAAGATGAGACTGTGGCAGATAGCATTCAGACCTTATGATTGTACATGCCCAGTCAGTAGCCTTATAGGCAGGCGTATGGGTAGTCTACTCCCCTGAGTAGGCATTGAGTTGGACAGCTATCAGGTTTTGTTGAATGAACATCCCCTGATCTATTCATCCCTGCGTTGCATATTTTACATTACTGTTATTTTTATGATATTTCAGCTGTTATGATAGGCACATTTCAGTGAAGAATATACCTATGCCTTGCAAATCACCATGTCTTCTAAATATCACTTGGACAGCTATACATTTTCCAAAATGTTGTGAAATGTAATTTGACTACTGGGCTATTGTCAGTACCTTTTTGTTGAAAATAACATCATAGGATATCTACATGATCTGAAATGCTGAACATGCGCACAATGTTTGCAGTGCCAGTGCACTGAGTGGTTCCCCTGGGATGTCACAGGGTAATTGATAGAAATCCAGCAGTTTTTCAGAATGTCTATGCAAATGCACATTACAAGTAGTTTTTTTGTAAGATAAGGGGAAATTAGATTACTATTGGTTGTGAATAGGCTAAGAAATGATATAGAAGTAGTTTTTTACTTTTAGGTAGCTACTCACTTTCAATAATTAAACACATCTGGTATGATGTTACACAAGTGCTTGTTAGAAAGAATCCTAAGAAACAAACAAGTAATTTTTATGGGAAAGGGGGGTACCTAGTCAGTTGTACAACTGAATGTGTTCAACTAAAAATGCGTTTTAACCCAACCCCTCTGAATTAGAGAGGTGCAGTGGGCTGCCTTAATCGACATCAACGGTGTCCAGGGAGCAGTTGTTGGTG
Source organism: Oncorhynchus clarkii lewisi (assembly GCF_045791955.1). Lineage (NCBI taxonomy): Eukaryota > Metazoa > Chordata > Actinopteri > Salmoniformes > Salmonidae > Oncorhynchus > Oncorhynchus clarkii. The sequence continues at coordinate 43,959,007 of NC_092149.1, read as the reverse complement.
GTTGACTGCCTTGCTCAAGAGCAGAACGGGCAAATGTTTTTTTTTTGTACCTTGCTGGCTCGGGGATTCGCACCAGCGGCCTTTCGGTTATTGGCCCAATGCTCTTAACCCGCTATGCAACCTGCCGCCATGTCATTTCCATGTAGATACCAAGTCAATAACAGACTACCGGTGTGCAATATACACATTTATACATGCATGGCTCTGGACACCTCATTGGACACCTCTGCTGCCAATGCCAGCTTGCCAGCTTGCTGCCAACTTTTCATATCAGGCGATTGGTACCCAGGAGGTGGCTGGGTTGCAATATTCCAGTTATTTCTCCAAAATAACCTGTTTTTCCTGAAATCCTGGTTGGTGGATTCCTGGATTTCCTGTTTATTCTGTTGTAATTCTAGGAATCTTCCAACCAGGATTTGGGAATATAAGGGCATTTTGAGGAAGTTATTTTGAAACCATAGTCTAGGCCTGTATTCTATCTTCTATTGATCCTGTCAGCACATGATATGCTATTTAGATATTGATATTAACAGCACATTGTACGATTTTAATAAATACAGAATGACTTAAAATTGAGATGATGGTGGATATAACCAGGTAGCCTCTTCACTCATCCGACATTATGGCTTCCCATGGGCCCCCGGCCCGACAGATTGAGGTCCAATGGTCATCCCATGGGGTTGAAGTGGCTGGGGAGATGGGTGGGTTCCCTGGCATGGGACTGTAGCTTGGCATGTAGCCAAATCTATGTTGTTGCTGCTGTGGCTGGGGTCCTTTTGTCCCCTAGTGATCCCTATGAAGCAGGTCATAGTGGCCCCCGTGCCTGGCCTCATCAACAGGACGTTCTGCTGCAGGAGTCTCCTCTCGCGATGCTAGAAGCTGTAGAGCTCCCGCTGCTGCTGAAAACAGTCTAGCCCCATACTTGTTTGTCCGTACAGTAGATTAATGTATCCTCCTGTATACATTGTATGCATGATGACTGTCTTTCACCTGGGAGTTTAGAGGAGGCTGCAGAGACCGAGAGGATGGGAAACATTTATACTTTTTATTTGTGAAAACAGCCTTCGCAACGTGCAAATTGCAGTGTCCCAAAATAACAATTACATCTGAAATAGACTGGATGGCACTAAATTCAGAGGTAGAGGGATGGATGGAGAAGAGATTAGGGGACTGAATTTGAATAATTCAGTATAACTAGCTATAGTGGTTAGGACTTAGTCAAAACCAGTTAAAACAAACCCCTTCCGGTGGAGAGGAGAGAGGGAATGAACTACACCCACATTAGAAAGGTGGGGAACAGGGAAGTGGTAGGTAACTGTGGTGTTCGAGAGACACAACGTCTGCTGGTTTCCTTAATCTTTCCCTCGCACTTAACTGATTCGTTCACTATGACTGATTGGTAAGAGTGAAGATACCTCGTTTAATCTGGTGTGTTGGGGCAGGGTTAAAAAAACTCTGATCATCCACAACCAAGATTTCCCATTACTGATGTTCCCACTCTACCTAACCCATATCTTACCTGTTGTGGGCCTTGCAGCCTCTGTTGCAGCTGTAGCCTGAGCTGGTTGGGTGGCAGCTGGAGCTGGTTGGCCATATCAGGTGCTCTTCCCATGTCAGTCCTCTGTGTCATGCCCACACCACCAAAGAAAGCCCTCCTGGGCGCCACAAAGCCTTCCATGCCCTATGCCCCTGCCATCGCTGGATGGAACTGGGCTGGGGGTCCAGGGTTGAACGGAGAGGGGTAGCCAGGCAGCTTGGAGTCCATTTTAGATGGGGGTGGCAGTGCGGGGCTGGGAGAGAAACCATTGAGGGATGGGGTTGAAGCAGCCGCCCTGGGGAGAGGAATGGATAGGGTCAATACTGGGTTAATTACAGTCAAACAAACACCCCAGGACCAAACCAATCATTGCATCAGGCATGTGTTGATTAACTGCACTGATGGAAAATAACACTTCTAATGTGTCCTGGACAGGAATCTACAGTGAGTGTAGAAAATATGAAAAACACCTACTCTTTCCATGACCAGGTGAATCTAGGTGAAACCTATGATCCTTTATTGATGTCACATCTTAAATCCACTTCATTCAGTGTAGATGAAGGGGAGGAGACAGGTTAACTTCTTGATCCTACTTGAGACGCAGACATCTCAAGTAGGCACCTGGAAATGCAAATGCGCTACGCTAAATGCTAAATGTACTCGTTAAAACTCAAACGTTCATTAAAATACACATGCAGGGTATTGAATTAAAGCTACACTCTTTGTGAATCTAGCCAACAAGTCAGATTTTTAAAATGCTTTTCGGCGAAAGCATGAGAAGCTATTATCTGATAGCATGCAACACCCCAAAATGCCTGAAGGCGACGTAAACAAAAGAATTAGCGTAGCCGGCGCTACACAAAAACGCAGAAATAAAATATAAAACATTCATTACCTTTGATGATATTCTTTGTTGGCACTCCTATATGTCCCATAAACATCACAATTTGGTCTTTTTCCCGATTAAATCCGTCCATGAATGCCCAAAATATCCATTTGTATAGCCTGTCTGCTTCAGGAAAAAAGCTCTCTTCCAACACGCAACGTCATTTTTAAAAATTATATAAGTTGCCTATATTCTTTGACAAAACACTTCAACCTACTTTTGTAACCCAACTTTAGGTATTTGTAAACGTTAATAAGCGATCAAATTGATCACTGGGCGATCTGTATTCAATAGCAGCTACTCAAGAAAACAATGTCCATTTTTCAATCTTCCAAAATCAATTGTTGTAGGCTGGATGGAATGACGGATCTATTGGTAATGTCTCAAAGGATTTTTGTCAATGAAAATGACGTTTTTGGCGACATCGTGTGGAAGCTTTAGGAATTGCATCCGTGTCCATATTAAATTTGGTTTCCTTTAAATAATACATGAAAGGGGCGCATGGATACTTTTTTCAGCTTTCAGTGGCCAGTTTTCTTGCGCTTTTCGATGAAACACATGCTCTGTTATAGTCACAGCCGTGATTTAACCAGTTTTAGAAACTTCAGAGTGTTTTCTATCCACACATACTAATCATATGCATATACTATATTCCTGGCATGAGTAGCAGGACGCTGAAATGTTGCGCGATTTTTAACAGAATGTTCGAAAAAGGAGGGGGTAGGATAAAGAGGTTAAAGAATAATTTTTAATAATTTTTAAGCCTTGAGAAAATTGATACATGGATTGTGTGTGTGTGCCATTCAGAGGGTGAATGGGAAAGACAACAGATGAAGTACCTTTTGAAGTGGGTATGGTAGTAGGTTCATTTTAGGAAGGTTTTCTTAGTTGTAGCTCCCGAGGGGCGTGGCGGTCTAAGGCACTGCATCTCAGTGCAAGAGGTGTCACTACAGTCCCTGGTTTGAATCCAGGCTGCGTCACATCCTGTGCTGTTTTTTTGTTAATTTGTTCAGTCGTTTCATTTTCAACCAGGATTTCTATGGAACGTCGTTTGGGTCTTTGCATGTCAAAAAAGATATGTCAATAACACTATTTGACGTGTCAAATAACACTATTTGACCAAACAGGACCTGAATATGACGGCACGTCGCATAATCATTTAACGCGTTAATCATTTTTTTCGTAGTTATTACAGAATCACTCTTATTTCATATGTCACAACGATTCATTGATACGTATGCTATGATGCTGGTAAAGTTGTCTCGCACACCGACAGTGCTGGTCATTAAAAAATAAAGCTAGCTAGCTCATGAATGCAAACAATGTTCTTCACCAAAAACATAGCAAAACGACATCTGTTTCAGTAGCTATAGTTAGACACCTAGCTATATAGTTTGCTAGCTATCTAAAATAACCCTAATTTATAAGAGTTCTTAATTGATTAATGGTGGTCAGACCCATCTATGTGAAGCTAGCCACAATAAGGATTAGCCACTAGTGGACTTTGCGTTTAGCCTTCAAAATAAAAGTATGGCATAATTCTACTATTTGTATCAGTCAATGACATACTTTTATTTTGAAGGCAACCCGCCAATTCCACTATTGTGGCTAGCTTCACAACACATAACCCGGTCCGGTCGAGCCTCCGTAGTCAGATGAAGCTAGCTGGCTGCATATAACGTTAGCTTTTTGAAACGGGGTTAAGTAGCTGGCTAGGTATTTATTTTCATGAACTGAAGTTCAATTTCAATAGGCGAACAACAAGTGGCTACCTAGCAAATACTTACTCACACGGATTCATAAATAATTTCTAAGAATAATGAAAATGTCTGCAGTTTCTACTGGTCATTGTTTTCAGGCTGTTTGTATTGGGGCTAGCTAGGTACTAAGCTAAAGCTAGCTACCCCAGAAGTTGCGGTCGAACATATTATGCTTTATTACCAAGCGATATTGTAAACACATCATTCGTGGCCTGTGTTTTCTTGTTTGCAGACATTTTTGTACAGCTTTGACACGCAAAGACCCAAACGGCATTCTATGGTATGTATGTATGTATGTATGTCGTGAAGCTTATAGCAGTGACGCTGTTACTGTGTAACTCCGTTACTGTGTAACTCAGATAGGGCAACATCTGAAAATAGTGCACTTGGTAGTGTGTACTGGTGTTCAACCTGTCGGCGAAAGCCAACATCACCCACGACAGAGAACGGTTGATTGTCAAGGGCAATGAATTCCATTATCTTGGCTTTAATGGATTTCACCTTGAAGTTGTCTTGCTGAAATGTTCTTACTCTTTAAAATGACTGCTCAACTTGTTGACTGTTCGATCCACACAGCAGACATTGTGGGCTAGGTTAGGAATCCTATGTTGCATGTGTAGCGCAAAATGTTACGTGGGGTCATGACGTTATGTACCTCCATCAGCTTTGACATCGGTTTTGCACATCGGCGTTAAACTAGACATCTGCTAATATCGTCTGATTCCGATATGTTCACCGATATATCATGCATCCCTAGTTGAATGTATTCCGAAGTGTAACTGAATACGTGTCCCCTTTCTTTGAATTTGTTAACTCAAAGCAGTTGTGTTAGGGAGCATTCAATTAACAGATGAAAGGTATGTGTGTCGTGCTATACTTGTGAGAACTGAACATAGATAAATTACCTTTCAAGTAAGGACTTTTTGGCATGTGAGGTCCAAAAAGTGGGTCCTCTTTTGTTTTCGCTAATAATGGCACCCTAGGGTCTAATGGATTCAGTTTTGCATGATCTCAGAGGACCTCAGTTGCATAGTGGTTATTGAAATGTCTGTTTCTCTCTGTGCCCTTGGTTGCATTCTGAAGAACAAACACTTACCAGTGCATTGAAAAAAATGTATTGGATGGCAGAAAACAGATGTTTCTGATTAAACCATGGAACACTGGCTCATGGATTTTTGTGACTGGATACAATCCTCTCCCCATCTTAGCTATTGTTGCATCAATATGTTTTGACCATAAGTTTACAATCCAGGGTTACTTTAAGCAGTTTAGTTTCCTGAACTTGCTTAATTTACACATTATTCATTACAATATTTGAGGTTTAGTGAATGATTTGTCCCAAATACAATACTTTTAGTTTTTGAAATATTTAGGACTAATTTATTTCTTGCCACGCATTCTGCAGCTCTTTGTTAAGCGTTGCATAGATTTAATTCGCAGTTGTACCTTTTGCCTCATCCCTCTCAACCATACTGTTTTTGAAATCGTCATCTATCCAAACGGATTTAACAGTTTTGAGTAATTTTGTTAGTGGGTGTAACCAGAGTAAGCAATTTCATGAATTTGTCAAGCGCATCATTTGGTTGCTCCTCATTACACACCAGAAAATATTATTTACATCATCAACATATGAATCCCTACAAAACCTCTTGCCGGACCTCTTACACACACACAATTAGGTCCAGCCTTTGGAGCTTTGGTTTTCCTAGATATGGCAACTATATTGTGATCACTGCATTTGATGGATTTAGATACTGCTTTCAAGCACATTTCTGCAGCATTTGTAAAGATGTGATCAATACATATTGATGATTTCATTTCTGTACTATTTTTAACTACCCTGGTAGTTTGCCTGATAACCTGAACAAGTTTTCAGGCACTGGTTACAGTTTTGAAGCTTTTTCTTGAGTGGGAAGCTTGAGGAAAGCCAGTCAATATTTACAGTTGAAGTCGGATGTTTACATACACCTTAGCCAAATACATTTAAACTCAGTTTTTCACAATTCCTGACATTAATCCTAGTAAAAATTGTCTTAGGTCACTTTATTTTAAGAATGTGAAATGTCAGATTAATAGTAGAGAGAGAATGATTTATTTCAGCTTTTACTTCTTTCATCACATTCCCATTGGGTCAAAAGTTTACATATTCTCAATTAGTATTTGGTAGCATTGCCTTGAAATTGTTTAACTTGGGTCAAATGTTTTGGGTAGCCTTCCACAAGCTTCCCACAATAAGTTGGGTGAATTTTGGCCCTCTGTCCTCCTGACAGACTGGTGTAACTGAGTCAGGCTTTTAGGCCTGCTTGCTCACACACACCTTTTCAGTTCTGCCCACAAATTGTCTATAGGATTGAGGTCAGGGCTTTGTGATGGCCACTCCAATACCTTGACTTTTTGCCATTTTGCCACAACTTTGGAAGTATGCTTGGGTTAATTGTCCATTTGGAAGACCCATTTGCAGCCAAGCTTTAACTGATGTCTTGAGATGTTGCTTTAATATATCCACTTCTGTCTTTTTTATGGCGGTTTTGGAGCAGTGGCTTCTTCCTTGCTGAGCGGCCTTTCAGGTTTTGTTAATATAGGACTTGTTTTACTGTGGATATAGATACTTTTGCACCTGTATCCTCCAGCATCTTCAAGGTCCTTTGCTGTTGTTCTGGGATTGATTTGCACTTTTCGCACCAAAGTACGTTTATCTCTGAGACAGAATGAGTCTCCTTCCTGAGCGGTAATGATGGTTGCGTGGTCCCATGGTGTTTATACTTGCATACTATTGTTTGTACAGATGGACGTCCGGTGTTTGGAAATTGCTCCCAAGGATGAACCAGACTTGTCGAGGGCTACACTTTTTTTCCCTTGATGTCTTAGCTGATTTCTTTTCATTTTCCCATGATGTAAAGGAAAGAGGCACTGAGGGTAGGCCTTGAAATACATCCACAGGTACACCTCCAATTGACTCAAATGATGTCCATTAGCCTATCAGAAGCTTCTAAAGCCATGACATATTTTTCCATTTTGTATAAAGTCACAGTCAACTAAGTGTATGTGAACTTCTTACCCACTGGAATTGTCATACAGTGAGTTATAAGTGAAATAATCTTGTCTCTAAACAATTGTTGGAAAAACTACTGAAAAACGAGTTTTAATGACTCCAACCTAAATCTGTATAAACTTCTGACAACTTCAACTGTAGGTCACCCAGAAATATATTCTTCGCTGTTAATATCACATACAGTATCAAGCATTTCACACATATTATCCAGATACTGACTGTTAGCACTTGGTGGTCTATAGCAGCTTCCCACAAGAATGGGCTTTAGGTGAGGCAGATGAACCCATATTACTTCAACAGTTCTTTACATGAGATCCTCCCTTAGCTTTACTGGAATGTGGCTCTGAATATAGACCGCAACACCAACCCCATTGGCATTTCTGTAGATGTTAAAACCATGTATTGCTATCTAAGTGCGTTTCAGAGATAGTCCGTATATGAATGTCATCTGTTACTAGCAAGTTATGGATTTCACAAACCTTGTTTCTTAGGCTACATATGTTAAGGTGGGTGATTTTTTTGCACTTTTCTGTGATGCCTGATTGTTTTGATTTCTTTACTTAGCGGCTTATCAGAAGTAGACAAGACACAGATATATATGTTTGAGCTGATGGTGCAGGGTGAGCTGCACACAGCAAACTTCCTACTTGGGCACACCGCCTCAGTGCTAACAGTATAACTCTGGTTAATAGACAGACGATTACTGTGTACAATAGCTATAGGATTGACAGAAGCATTCAGGGGACTAAGACGGACATAATCTAGCTGAAGGGCTTGACTAACCTGTGCACATTGACTCTGTACAGGTAGCCCCTGTATATAGCCTCGTAAGTTATTTTGTTGCTCTTTAATTGTTTGTTTTTCTATTTTCTGTTTGTTTTTATTTATTTATCATTTACTTCAGTTTATTTAGTATATACTTTATTAACACTTATTTTTTCTTAACTGCATTGTTGGTTAAGGTCTTGTAAGCATTTCACTGTAAGGTCTACAACTGTCACATGCACCACTGAACCCCTCCAACACCATACATTTTTTTATTTATATTAGCAATTCACTACCGGTCAAATATTTTAGAACACCTACTCATTCAAGGGTTTTTCTTTATTTATACTATTTTCTACATTGTAGAATAATAATGAAGACATCAAAACTATGTAGTAAGCAAAAAGTGTTAAACAAATCAAAATATATTTTATATTTGAGATTCTTCAAAGAAGCCACCCTTTGCCTTGAAGACAGCTTTGCACACTCTTGGCTTTCTCACAACCAGCTTCATGAGGTTTCATGACCTTTAATACATTTCAATTAACAGGTGTGCCTTGTTAAAAGTACATTTCCTTAATGCTTTTGAGCAATCAATTGTGTTGTGACAAGGAAGGGGTGGTATACAGAAGATAGCCCTATTTGCTAAAAGACCAAGTCCATATTATGGCAAGAACAGCTCAAATAAGCAAAGAGAAACTACAGTCCATCATTACTTTTATAGCCTCAAGAAATGGCAGCCCAAATAAATGCTTCACAGAGTTCAAGTAACAGACACATCTCAACATCAACTGTTCAGAGGAGACTGTGTGAATCAGGCCTTCATGGTTGAATTGCTGCAAAGAAACCACTACTAAGGACACCAATAAGAAGACTTGCTTGGGCCAAGAAACACGAGCAATTGACATTAGACCGGTGTCCTTTGGTATGAAGTCCAAATTGGAGATTTTTGGTTCCAACCACCATGTCTTTGTGAGACGCGTTGTGGGTGAACAGATGATCTCCGCATGTGTATTTCCTACCGTAAAGCATAGAAGAGGTGGTGTTATGGTGTGGGGTGCTTTGCTGATGACACTGTCTGATGTATTTATAATTCAAGGCACACTTAACCAGCATGGCTACCACAGAATTCTGCAGCGATATGCCATCCCATCTCGTTTGGGCTTAGTGGGACTGTCATTTTGTTTTTCAACAGGACAATGATCCAACACACCTCCAGGCTGTGTATGGGCTATTTTACCAAGAAGGAGAGTGATGGAGTGCTGCACCAGATAGATAACCTTGCCTCCACAATCCTCCGAATTCAACCAAATTGAGATGGTTTGGAATGAGTCGGAGCGCAGAGTGAGGGAAAAGCAGCCAACAAGTGCTCAGCATATGTGGGAGCTCCTTCAAGACTGTTGGAAAAGCATTCCAGGGGAAACTGGTTGAGAGAATGCCAAGAGTGTGCAAAGCTGTCAAGGCAAAGGGTGGCTACTTTGAGGATTCTAAAATATATTTTGATTTGCTTAACACTTTGTTGCTTACTACATGATTCCATATGTGTTATTTCATAGTTTTTATGTTTTCACTATTATTATAGAATGTAGAAAATAGTCAAAATAAGAAAAGCCCTTGAATGAATAGGTGTGTCCAAACTTTTGACATTATAACCAGACAGACACATCAGAGTCCAGCACATAATTATTCAACCAAGTCTTAGAAATTACCAGAATGTCCACTTTGGATTAAGATGCCAGAATTTCCATGAACAAATCGAAGACCACATCTGCGGGATTTTAGGTCAGATGGAGTCTCTAATACAACATTACTATGATCAATAGTTAAACCCTTATTTGAAAATACCTTGGGATTGATTTGAATTGATATAGTTACAATATAGTTTAAGAACTGAACCATTGGGCCTATGCCACAAGCGAGGACCTGGGTTAAAACAGAGTTATCTGTTGCTTGCCTGCAGTATGATGACAATGCTGATTTGAAATTTACAGTTGGGATTACTTGAGTGGAATTTGGAGTGTTAATAAGTCAATTTCTGAGCGCAGGGCAGAGTCCAGGCACCAAGATGATTTGGATGGACCCCATCCGCTCTGTAGAGCACCTTCTGTTTTCTAAAGTTATCCACAAAAGTAACTCCAGTCGTGTTGTACGGACAACCTACTGAATCTTTCCATGCCACGATTCAGTGATCGCATTGGGCCTTAAATAATTGGATGCTTGTTGGAGTCTTTCAGTTTCAATCAGTTCTTAAAAATCCAGTTTTCAGACATTCCGAGCTAGCTATCCTAATGTCATTAGATCCCACATGTACTATGACTGCGACAGCTCCCGTGTTCTGGCGTAAAAACGGTAGGAAGCAGCCTTGTAATGTCCTGTACCCGAGCCCCAGGATAGCACAATGTATTTTCCCTGGCAACCGAGTGGTTTCTCAGCATAGAGCTGCCGATTTATAACGGCTGGTGAGATTGCAGGTCGTCTGGCAGTTTTTGCACCTTGAACCTAGCACAAAACCCATTGTGGCCGGTGCGTCAGACACCCTCAAGGTCTGGTGATCTGAGGCAGAATAGGGGACGATAGTGCTGGAACCTTCGAAGCCAGGAGAGCTAATATTCTCGGCAACTGGATTTGAGTCGGGCTTCCCAACACCAAAGTTCCCTACTCGCCATAGGTTGCTTCCCTCCATTTGGCCTATGGCGGGTGACATGCTTCCCTGGTTGGGCAGCTGTAATGGTGACCGTATCAGGGGAGTGGGAGACTTCTTCGGGAAGGGGTCCCTGGAAGGCGTTGGTGTTGATACTATCAGCACGGCGTCCAGCCTGTGGTGTAGAGATGGTAGGCAGGGGTGGCTTTCCCCAGTAGATTGTGCAAGTTCTTAATCTGTTTGCTAAGAGTAGCCACTTCTCTATAGTCCTCAGCGAGTGAACAGTTGTTCCATTGGAACTCTGATGTGTCAACATTGTCCCGGAAGAGAGCTTAGTAGATACACCTCCTGCAACGCACAAAGTGCACAATATTTCCTCTGTACGGCGAAGCCTCCTTGAGAAGAGACACGGCAACTTAATCATTGTCGCAGAGATCATTTATTTGCAGAGTAAAATAAGTGTCCACTTTGGATTAAGACGCCAGACAATAAATGATGTATTTTTCCAGACCCCTTGACTTTTTCCACATTTTTTTTTTACCTTACAGCCTTATTCTAAAATGGATTAAATAAACTATTTTCCTCATCAATCCACACACAATACCCCATAATGACAAAGCAAAAACAGGTTTTAATTTTTTTTTGCAAATGTATTAAAAGTAAAAACAGATACTTTATTTGCATATGTATTCAGACCCTTTGCTATGAGACTTGAAATTGATCTCAGGTGCATCTTGTTTCCATTGATAATCCTTGAAATGTTTCTACAACTTGTGGTAAATTCGATTTATTGGACATGATTTGGAAAGGCACACACCTGTCTATATAAGGCCCTACAGTTGACCATGCATGTCAGTGCAAAAACCAAGCCATGAGGTCGAAGGAATTGTCCGTAGAGCTTCGAGACAAGATTGTGCCACTTCTATGCTTAAATAACTGGAAGTCATTGGTTATTCCATCCATCTAGCAGAGCAATCTATCCACTGCTGCGTTGCCCTACTGCTGTCTGTGCCACCCATTCCTCCCAGATAAACAAAGCAGGTCCTGCAGGAGGGAAAACACTGACCAACCACCAGCACTGGGAAATCCTATAATTCCCAAACAACGAAATATATTGTAGTATGGACCTATCTGGATGCCTAAGTGACAGATGGAAATACAACCATGTTTGTGGGATAGTTTATTTGGATCCCCAATCCCCATTTAGCTGGAAGCTGTTCTTCCTTTGGTCTGCAAAAAAAAACATTAGGCCTAGATAGTAATACTTATAGGAAGGTATATGTTTATGTGAGCTTGTTTGTAATTATAACTGCTTGTGTGTTTACCTTCTCTAAATGCCAGGGATCAAGTTAGTTTTGACTAAGTGTGTGTCTTTGCCTCTATGTATGTGTGTCATAGTGTAGGCCCTGTGAGATAGTGTAGCAGAGCTAGCTAGCCAGGCCCTAGTCTAGCCTGCTGTATCACTGAGAAGGCTGTAATCGCCACTGCTGGCTTTTATCTGCAGATTACCCCCTCTGTTCCAGCCAGGGGAGCCAATGTAAAAATAGGAGCAGTTGACCTGTGACTTAACACACACACACACACACACACACACACACACACACACACACACACACTACAGAGGGTCAAAGATCATACCCCCATACATGCTAACCGCTCCTGTTATTGATAATGGTGAGAGGTAAGCATGTCTTGGGGGTAGGATTTTTGACCCTCTAACTTTCTCACTGAGATCGCGTAATGTAATTATGTGCACGAGCACAAAACACCACATCTGTCATTTTTATATGGCAGGAGAGTAACAATTTCAGCCAGAATAATGTACTGTTTTTTTTGTCAAACTCCATGGTCCTCTGATAATATTAGTCCGTTGCGAATCGACATCCCTGTATTTTGGGATAAATGTCTGAGTTTGACAGGTGTTGCTCGTGGTTTGCACAAGAAAACAATAACTGATTTGATAAATTGAACTAAGTGCTGCGCATAAGCTATATATGATTGGACTACCAATATCATAGTGAATGCTTTTGTTTATGCGTTTTGTGCGTATGAATTGTGTATTGCCAAATGTATCAGTCAAAAATATTGAGCCTATTTAATGCAACCCTTACTGTTAATTGATCGCAAAGCAGCATGCAATTGACCTAAACGTTTGGAAATTACAATTTAACTTTGTCATCCATAGCCTTAAAATGCAATTGCACTGTTTAGCTCACAACTGAAGGATGGGGAGCAGTTAGGACGTACTGTGGATTGCTAAAATATCCTAATGATTATGATCACACTTCCTCAATTGTAATACTATTTTGACACTATAGAAAGATGGTTTGGTATGGTTTAGTTATCAGTGTTATCAGTGTGTTCCTATCACCTGGACATGTTGAAATACTTCACGCCTAGAATAAAAACATCCAGGCTTCCGTCATAACTGACAATTGGGGGGGGAGTAAAAAAATCCTCTGGAATAACGGGCATTCTGGAGTAAATTACATAACCAGTGTTCTCTAGTAATACTAGTCCTGTGCGTATAGGTCTTTGGTGACATGCATGCAATGCATACATGTGTCACGTAAAGAGAGCAAGGGTTGACGGAATAGGGAAGGTTTTTCTTAAACAAATGAGGGATTTCGGTAACGGTACTTTTCAGTCAGAAGTGGCAATGGACTATGTCCAGAATTGTAGTTTTTATACTAGCTAGGACATTTTGGGCTAATAATTGATGTCATTAGAAAACGTTTTTTTTTTTGTGACAGTTCCTATTAAAATATTTTCTCTCTCCCCTTTCCTCTCCCTCTCACCCCTCCTCTCCCTCCTCAGGTCTACTACACAGGGAAGTACCAGAGCCTGGGCATCAAGCAGGGTGGTCCGTTGGCAGGTAAATGGGTGGAACTGCCCATCACCAAGTCACCTAAGATCGTCCAGTTCTCGGTGGGCCACGACGGCTCACACGCCCTGCTGGTGGCAGAGGATGGCAGCGTGTTTTTTACTGGCTCCGCGAGCAAGGGAGAAGATGGAGAGTCCAGTAAGTATGGATGTGAACACACACCTACACAGACAAGAACACGTGTAAATTACAGCACACACACCAATACGTCATGATATAAGATTATTCAACGGGAAAGGGAAGGGAAAAGGCACTGTATTCAGAATAATCTGCAACCAACTTTGTGCACCTCTTGCATAGATATGATTCTCTAATGTTTTGTTTCTACTCTTCAGCCAAGAGCCGGCGCCAGCCGAAGCCCTACAAGCCCAAGAAGATGATGAAGCTGGAGACCAAGATGGCGGTGAACACGGCTTGCAACAACGGCAGCAGCAGCATCGTCACCAAGGATGGAGAGCTATACATGTTCGGCAAGGACGCTATTTACAGCGACAGCACCTGTGAGTGGGATAGAAACAAGGGAAAGGGTACATTTGGGTTGTGTTGGCTAGTGCAAATGTTAATTTGTGTTAGTGATGCTGATGAACTTGAGTGGGACAGAGAGAGTACTCCATCTGGGTAGTGATCATTCGTGCAAATGTTCACGGCTGAAATATTACAACATGGCTATCAAAGTAAGCTTTTGAAAAGCCATGTTGGTTTGATAAGGGTCTTTTATAGCCTGGAAATTCTGACCGATTTCAGCTCAGTTTAGTGAAATGTACCGTGATTCAGTAAGGCTAGGTCTTTACAGTCACTATACGGTATCAATGTTTTCTCCTTTCTCTTGTGCCCCCTTCAGGCCAGGTGTCAGACCTGAAGGGTCACATTGTAACCCAGGTAGCCATGGGGAAGGCCCACACCTGTGTCTTGACTAAGAGTGGAGAGGTCTGGACGTTTGGGGTCAACAACAAGGGCCAGTGTGGCCGAGAAACAGGGGCCATGAACCAGGCGGGGAAAGGTAACATGCATGACGGACACACACATGAGCATGCACGAGCACAGAAATTACCACACAACACAAACAAACTTTAATATACCATATGCACACCAAACACAACTTTCTTTGCGTGTATTTATTGTGTATTTTGCGTTCATCACCCATTCATGTGAACATTTTCTCTACCCCCTGTAGCATTTGGCGTGGAAAGCATGGCGACGGCCATGGATGAGGACCTGGAGGATGAGCTGGAGGAGAAGGAGGAGAAGAGCATGATGTGCCAGCCGGGCATGCACAAGTGGAAGCTGGATCAGTGCATGGTGTGCACCGTGTGTGGAGACTGCACCGGCTATGGAGCCAGCTGTGTCAGCAGCGGACGGCCCGACAGAGTACCCGGAGGGTAAGGAAACTTGACGAAGAGGCAGACACACACCCACCATTCACTAGTTGGTTTATCTTTGTTAAGAGAAAGTACATTTATGGTTGGGTCTACAGGCGGTAGGTAGCCTAGCCGTTAAGAGTGTTGGGCCAGTAACTGAAAGGTTGCTGGTTGGAATCCCCGAGCAGACTAGGTAAAATATTCTGTCCATGTGCCCTTGAGCAAGTAACTTAACCCGAATTGTTCTTGTAAGTCGTTCTGGACAAGACCATCTGCTAAATGACTAAAATGTCAAATGTATGTTTTCATGATTAGGGTTTTTTGGCACGTCTATTTGCTAGTGCCTTGTGCTCTGTCTTTACAAATCAGTAAGCTGTAGACCACACTATTTACCAAGAGTTTTTATCTATATTTTTCGTAGCTGTCTATTTACCACCACAAACCGATGCTGGCACTAAGACGGCACTCAACGAGCTGTATAGGGCCATAAGCAAACAAGAAAATGCTCATTGAGGCGGCGCTCCTAGTGGCCGGGAACTTAAATGCAGGGGAACTTAAATCCATTTCTACCAGCATGTTAAATGTTCAACCGGAGGATAAAAAACTCTAGACCACCCTTCTCCACACACAGAGACGCGTACATAGCTCTCCCTCGCCCACCATTTGGCAAATCTGACCATAACTCTATCCTCCTGATTCCTGCTTGCAAGCAAAAACTAAAGCAGGAAGTACCAGTGACTCGGTCAATACGGAAGTGGTCAGATGACGCAGATGCTAAGCTACAGGACTGTTTTGCTAGCACAGACTGGAATATGTTACAGGAGTCTTCAAATGGCAATGAGGAGTACACCACATCAGTCACTGCCTTCATCAATAAGTGCATCAATGACATCATCCCCACAGTGACCGTACGTACATTTCCCGACCAGAAGCCATGAATCACAGACAACATCCGCACTGAGCTGAAGGCTAGAGCTGCCACTTTCAAGGAGGAGGTTTCTAACCCGGAAGAAATCCCGCTATGCCCTTCGATGAACCATCAAACAGACACCTTGTCAATACAGGACTAAGATTAAATCGTACTACAACGGCTCCTACACTCGATGCAAACTATTACGGACTACAAAGGGAAGCACAGCCGCGAGCTGCCCAGTGACACCAGCTGTCATACCGCTCAGGAAGCAGACACATTCTGTCTCCTAGAGATGAGCGTACTTTGGTGCTAAAAGTGCAAATTGATCCCAGAAGATGCTGGACGAAATAGGTACAAAAGTATCTAAATACCACAATAAAACAAGTCCTATATCGACTTAACCTGAAATGCCACTCAGCAAGGAACTGCTCCAAAACTGCCATAAAAAAGCCAGACGACAGTTTGTAACGGTTCATGTGGACAAAGATCGTACTTTTTGGAGAAATGTCCTCTGGTCTGATGAAACAAAATAGAACTGTTTGGCAGTAATGACCAATTATGTTTGGAGGAAAAAGGGGGAGGCTTGCAATCCGAGGAACACCATCCCAAACGTGATTTGAATGCTGATCAGATTAACTGGTTTTGTGTATTTTTGTATGCTTTGGTTTGTCTTGTCTGGTGGATGTCTGTCGTTTGTTTGTATTGATGTTTTATCTGTGTTTCTCTCTCTCTCTCTCCCACTCAGTATCTGTGGCTGTGGTTCTGGGGAGTCTGGCTGCTCAGCGTGTGGCTGCTGCAAAGCCTGCGCCAGGGAGCTTGATGGACAGGAGGTCAGACAGAGGGGCATCTTCGACGCTGTCAAGGAGATGATACCACTAGATCTACTACTAGGTACAACACACAATAACAGTTGTTCAATATATCTGCATGCTCATGTTTGTTGTACTCATTCTCAAACAGTCACAACCTTTTTCATACTGTATATAGTTTCTTCAGAAAGTATTCACACCCCTGGACTTATTCCATATTTTGTTGTTACTGCCTGAATTCAAAATGTATGACATTTTTTTTCTCACCCTTCACACAATACCCCATAATGACAAAGTAAATTTTTTTAAAATAAATTTGTGCAAATGTATTTAAAATCTAATTTACATAAGTATTCATACCATGTCAATACATGTTAGTCACCTTTGGCAGCGATTACAACTGTGAGTCTTTCTGTGTAAGTCTATAAGAGCTTTGCACTTCTGGATTGTACAATATTTGGCCGTAATTCTTTTCAAAATTCTTCAAGCTCTGTGAATTTGGTGGTTGATCATAGCTAGCCAACCATTTTCAAGTCTTGCCATAGATTTTCAAGCAGATTTAAGTAAAAACAGGAACATTAACTTTCTTGGATAGCAACTCCAGTGTAGATTTAGCCATGTGTTTTAGGTTATTGACCTGCTGAAAGGTCAATTCTTCTCCCAGTGTCTGGTGTAAAGCAGACTGAACCAGGTTTTCCTCTATGATTTTGCTTGTGCTTAGTTCCATTCTGTTTATTTTTTATCCTGAAAAACTCCCCCGTCCTTAATGATTACAAGCATACCCATAACATGATGCAGCCACCACTATAATTGAAATGTGGAGAGTGGTACTCAGTAATGTGTTGTATTGGATTTGCCCCAAACATACCACTTCTTATTCAGGACATTTTTTGCAGTATTACTTTAGTGCCTTGTTGAAAACAAGATGCATGTTTTGAATATGTTTTATTCTGTATAGGCATCCTTTTCACTCTGTCAATTAGGTTAGTATTGTGGAGTAACCAACATGTTGTTGATCCTGTATCTTTGTAGTGACTGGGTGTGTTGACACATCATACAAAGCGTAATTAATAACTTCACCATGCTCAAAGGGATATTCACAGTCTGCTTTTTTAAAAATCCATCTACCATAGGGCACATAGGTGCCCTTTAAGTGGCATTTGGATAATCTCTCTGGTCTTTGTGGTTGAATCTGTTTTTGTATTTGTTGGGTACAGAAATGAGGTGGTCATTCAAAAATCACTTTAAAAAGTATTATTGCACACAGAGTGAGTCCATGCAACTTCTTATGTGACTTAAGGACATTTTTACTCCTTAACTCATTTAGTCTTTCCATTACAAAGGGGTTGAATACTTATGAACTCAAGATATTTCAGATTTTAATTTTTAATTACGCTGAACAAAAAATATAAACGCAACAGAAATTATCCATACGCACAAAAAGCTGATTTCTCTCAAAAATCTCTACATTTCTTCTTTGCCAAGATAATCCATCCAATTGACAGGTTTGACATATCAAGAAGCAGATTAAACAGCATGATCCTTACACAGGTGCACCTTGTGCTGTGGATAATAAAAGGCCACTCTAAAATATGCGGTTTTGTCACACAACACAAAGCCACAGATGCATGTTTGGAATGCTCTGGATCGTGTACGACAGCGTGTTCCAGTTCCTGCATATATCCAACAACTTCGCACAGCCATTGAAGAGGAGTGGCACAACATTCCAATGCCGCAATCAACAGCCTGATCAACTTTGCAAAGGATATGTCGTGCTGCATGAGGCAAATGGTGGTCACACCAGATACTGACTGGTTTTCTGATCCACGCTCCAGCCCTTTTCTTTTAAGCTGTCTGTGACCGACAGATGCGTATGATCATTTTCCCAGTCATGTGAAATCCGTAGATTAGGGCCTAATGCATTTATTTAAATTGACTGTGAGTGCCTTATATGAACTGTATCTCAGTAAAGCCTTTGAAAATGTTGCGTTTTTATATTTTTGTTGAGTGTCATTTGTAAATATTTTGAAAAACATCATTCCACTTTGACATTATAGGGTACTGTGTGTAGGCCAGTTACAACAAATCAAAATTGAATCCAGTTTAAATTCAGGCTGTAACACAACAAAATGTGTAAAATGTCAAGGGGTGTGTGAATACTTACTGAAGGCACTCTGTCACGAGGTACAAGCCATTGCTGTTGTCCGCTTCTTTTATTTCTATTTTGTCTGTCATTCCATGTCAGAATACTGCTTTACCATAGCTACGTGTCTCAGCCAATGTTTTCCCGAGACCAGGCGCAAGCCAAATAACAGCATAGAGGTAACTCATGTAACCATGGTTCTGTCTGCTATTTGCGGTTAGGACCAACAGAGTAATTTCAGTTTTCTTTCCAACAATAACATTAAAAAAATTAGGCCCTCCGTTGAATTTTTAAATCCCGATGTGGCCCTTGAGCCGCAATTACTGCCCTGCCCTAGACCAGCGATTCTCAACTGGTGGTTTGGGTCGCAGGAAGTTTTAAATGGGTCGCAGGTGTCTGAGTAAAAAATATGTATTCCCCAATCTGAATTCAACACTAGAAACGCCGTAGGCCAACGCCCTAAAAAAATATCAGCCCCCAAAAAATGCTACGTCCAGCGCCTTCCCTGACTTCCTAAATGTTTGTATTTTACACTTCTCATTTGTCAGAAATCACAAACAGAAAAAGGTTCAGAACCTTGTTTCACACCTATTCCTAACTTAACCCACCAAGACAATGTGCTGTAGGACATTGGTACCCAGCCTGGCGCTAATGCGCCTTTCTCTTCTCACTGAATGAATGACACATTTTTGAATGGGCTGTAATTTGGCACCTTTAAAATCTCATTTAAATTAGGCCTAACTGAATGATGAGGGTAAAGAGGTTGATTTAATTTAGATAGACTACAGTGTCATGGGTTTGTTATGCCTATTTATCAGCAGCAAACAATTTGACAGTGCTCCTTGGGGGTTGATACCATTCTCTTAAGTTTTACTTTGTAAAAATAAACTGTTATGGAACTGTTTTATTAACTATAACTCTTACTAAGCTAATTTATTGTAAGGGTAACATAAACATGCTACTTGTTGCAGTAGTCCTTTAGAATAATGTTAAACATATATCCTTGACTCGATCCAGCGAAGCAAACGATGCCAGCCCACTGAGTGAATGAGAAATAGACCGAATGGGCGATAATTGTGCAAGTTACTTTACAATTGAATTTAAACGATTTCTAACTGAATGATGATGGTGAATAGGTAGATTTAATTTAGAACAGTAATAGTGTAATGATGAGTTTGTTATGCCTATTTATCATGTTAATAATTTGACCGAGCACCTTGCGGGTTGATATCGTTCTTGACTCTTTTATTTACTGTAGCTCCATTACTAATCCAATTTATTGTAAGGGAAATTAAAACATGCTGTGTTGTAGTAGGCCTTTAGGTTAATGCAAAACATATCCTTGACTCTATCCAAGTTGATGAGCGGGAAACAAACGATGCCAGTCAGCCTTCATAGCTGGTCCATTGAAACTACATCTAAACTATACCAAAAATAATGTCACACATAGTAAGAGTTAGCCTATAGACAAAATTAAATTGACAATCTGATCAGTGACAATATTAGGCTTATCAGTTGTCAAATTGTACATGAAGAAATGGGCACATTTTGTAATTTACATGGAGAGGAGCATCACTTAATCATATCCTCCCTCAGAGTCGCATGCATGTAAAACATTTTGATTTCTATATAGTATCAGAAAGAGCATGTTCGGCAGTTTCTGTTGCACTTACCTTTGTCAAATAACTCTAATAATTCAAGAGGTGAAGCTCTATTTCCAAATGTATACTTTTTCCTAGATATCCATGTTGTCCATGCATTCAGTACATGACCACTCGCACAGCAGCATTGTTATGGCTACTAAGCAATTAGTAATAGTAACATGATGAATGTAAAATTAAATGAATATGCAATTTATTTATGGAATTCATCCTTTACAATTGTTATTGTACTGTTGCTTTTGTTTAGGAATACAGAAAATAATTTCACATATTATCTTTTTAATTTCTACTTTGTCAAAAGAGGCTGTAACTGGACTTTATTAATTACTATACATCTATTACTAATTGAATCTACAAATAAGTTTGTTCAAATGGATTACACTGTCATGTTTTTATTGTAAGGGAAACTAAAATAGGCTGTAGGCCTATGTTTTTTCTAGGAATTTGTAGAATTATAAACATATCCTTATATATATATATATATATATATATATATATATATAGAGTCAAGGATATGTTTATAATTCTACACATTTGGAAATATATATTCTTTTTTTTCTCCTCACAAATATTTCTTTATGCAACACACCTTTTACAATAGATTATGCACTATTTAGCAAGCATTGGTGCTTATGTTTGCACACCTTGTCGGTTGGTAAGAGGACGCCCGGCAACATTCTCTAGCGTGTAACCTGAAAGGCCTTTCAGTGTTAATCGACTAAGTGCAGATAAAAAGTTATTAAATAATTTGATCTCTGAATTATTTTTCTTCAGTAAAGTTAAGGTGTCTGCGTTCGAGACAACCTGGTTCAATTTGGGTCCCGAGGCAAAAGCAGTTGAGATTAACTACCGTAGACCATCCTCCTTAGCCAGATCCCAAATCTGCTGTTTAGCCCAAACATACACACAGACAGGTCTGGGATCAGGCCAGGGCGTCTCGCTCAAGTAATAGTAGAAGAAACACTGGGCTCTCAGCATAAAGCTGCTTTTGCATTAATATGATACACAGTTGATGTCGGAAGTTTACATACACCTTAGCCAAATGCATTTAAACTCAGTTTTTCACAATTCCTGACATTTAATCCTAGTAAAAATTCCCTGTCTTAGGTCAGTTAGGATCACCACTTTATTTTAAGAATGTGAAATGTCAGAATAATAGTAGAGTGATTTATTTCAGCTTTTATTTCTTTCATCACATTCCCATTGGGTCAGAAGTTTACATATTCTCAATTAGTATTTGGTAGCATTGCAATTGAAATTGAAATTGTTTAACTTGGGTCAAATGTTTTGGGTAGCCTTCCACAAGCTTCCCACAATAAGTTGGGTGAATTTTGGCCCATTCCTCCTGACAGAGTCAGGTTTGTAGGCCTCTTTGTTCGCACACGCCTTTTCAGTTCTGCCCACACATTTTCTATACGATTGTGGTCAGGGCTTTGTGATGGCCACTCCAATACCTTGACTATGTTGTCCTTAACCTTTCTGATCTCCCCATCCCGGATCCGGGATCGTGAATACAGACTCAAGCTCATTACCATAACGCAACGTTAACTATTCATGAAAATCGCAAATTAAATGAAATAAATATGCTAGCTCTCAAGCTTAGCCTTTTGTTAACAACACTGTCATCTCAGGTTTTCAAAATATGCTTCTCAACCATTGCAAAACAAGCATTTGTGTAACAGTATTGATGGCTAACGTAGCATTTAGCGTAGCATTTAGCATTAGCATTTAGCAGGCAACATTTACACAAAAAAACAGAAGCATTCAAATAAAATCATTTACCTTTGAAGAACTTCAGATGTTTTCAATGAGGAGACTCTCAGATAGCAAATGTTCAGTTTTTCCTGAAAGATTATTTGTTTAGGACAAATCGCTCTGTTTTCTGCGTCACGTTTAGCTACGAAAAAACCCCTGTATCCAGGATTGTGTAAATCTATCAGCAAGCTCATTAGCATAACACAACGTTAACTATTCATGAAAATGGCTAATGAAATGAAATTAATCTATTTGCTCTCAAGCTTAGCCTTTTGTTAACAACACTGTCATCTCAGATTTTCAAAATATGCTTTTGAACCATAGCTAAGCTAAGAGTATTTAAACAAGTAGTGTAAAAGCATTCAAATAAAATAATTTACCTTTGAAGAACTTCAGATGTTTTCAATGAGGAGACTCTGTTAGATAGCAAATGTTCCGTTTTTACAAAAAATATTATTTGTGTCGACTAATCACTCCGTTTTGTTCATCACGTTTGGGTAAGAGAAAAAAAAAAAAAAGTCATTAAAACGCAAACTTTTTTCCAAATTAACTCCATAATATCGACAGAAACATGGCAAACGATGTTTAGAATCAATCCTCAAGGTGTTTTTCACATATCTATCGACGATAAAATCCATCGTGGCAGTTTACTTTCAATTCTGAAGAAATGGAACGCGCATGGACTTACTGATTACGCACACAGGACACCGGGCGGGACACCAGGTAAATGTAGTCTCTTATGGTCAATCTTCCAATGATATGCCTACAAACACGTCACAATGCTGCAGACACCTCGGGGAATATACAGAAAGCGCAGGCTCATTCCTGGCGCATTCACAGCCATATAAGGAGACATTGGAACACAGCGCCTTCAGAATCCGGGGCATTTCCTGTATGAAACATCTTCTTGGTTTCGCCTGTTGCATTAGTTCTGGGGCACGCACAGATAATATCTTTGCAGTTTTGGAGACGTCAGAGTTGTGTCTTTCCAAGGCTGTCAATTCCATGCATAGTCGAGCATCTTTTCGTGACAAAATATTGCGCTTAAAACGGGCACGTCTTTTTATCCAATAATGACACAGCGCCCCTATAGGTTCAAGAGGTTAAGCCATTTTGGTGGTATGCTTGGGGTCATTGTTCATTTTGAAGACCCATTTGCGACCATTTCCTGACTGATGTTTTGATGTTGCTTCAATATATCCACATAATTTTCCTACCTCATGATGCCATTTGTTTTGTGAAGTGCACCAGTCCCTCCTGCAGCAAAGCACCCCCACAACATGATGCCCCCATGCTTCACGGTTGGGATGGTGTTTTTCGGCTTGCAAGCCATCGTTATGTTTCCTCCAAACATAACGATGGTCATTATGGCAAACAGTTTCATCAGACCAGAGGACATTTCTCCAAAAAGTATGATCTTTGTCCACATGTGAATTTGCAAACCGTATTCTGCCTTTTTTTGTGACGGTTTTGGAGCAGTGGCTTCTTCCTTGCTGAGCAACCTTTCAGGTTATGTCGATATAGGACTTGTTTTACTGTGGATATAGATTTGTTTGTACCTGTTTCCTCCAGCATCTACACAAGGTACTTTGCTGTTGTTCTGGGATCAATTTGCACTTTTCGCACCAAAGTACGTTCATCTCTAGGAGACAGAATGCATCTCCTTCCTGAGCGGTATGACGGCTGCATGATCCCATGGTGTTTATACATGCTTGCTATTGTTTGTACAGATGAACGTGTTACCTTCAAGCATTTGGAAATTGCTCCCAAGGATGAACCAGACTTGTTGAGGTCTACCATTTTATTTTTTATTTTTTGGCTGATTTCTTTTGATATTCCCATGACGTCAAGGAAAGAGGCACTGTGTTTGAAGGTAGGCCTTGAAATACATCCACAGGTACACTTCCAATTGACTCAAATGATGTCAATCAGCCTATCAGATGCTTCTGAAGCCATGACATAATTTTCTGGAATTTTCTAAGCTGTTTAAAAGGCACAGTCAATTTAGTGTATGTAAACTTCTGACCCACTGGAATTGTGATTAAGTGAAATAATCTGTCTGTAGGCAGTTGTTGGATAATTACTTCTGACATTCACAAAGTAGATGTCCTAACTGACTTGCCAAATCTATAGTTTGTTAACAAGAAATTTGTGGAGTGGTTGAGAAACGAGTTTTAATGACTCCAACCTAAGTGTATGTACACTTCCGACTTCAGCTAGCTAGTAGCACATCTGTCTTGTTTTTCATTCATAGCTCAAGATCGATGCTGCCCCTTAGATCTAGGATAAGGGGGTGAAACTGTAGCCTTGGAATTCAAACTGAGTCTCGTTATATTGCACTATTATTTCACTTCACCAATCCAGTCTGGCATTGCCGTCATTTAATCAATCAAATGTATTTAAATCAATCAAATGTATTTATGAAGCCCTTCTTACATCAGCTGATGTCACAAAGTGCTGTACAGAAACCCAGCCTAAAACCCCAAACAGCAAGCATTGCAGGTGTAGAAGCATAGTGGCTAGGAAAAACTAGGAAGAAACCTAGATAGGAACCAGGCTATGAGGGGTGGCCAGTCCTTTTCTGGCTGTGCCGGGTGGAGATTATAACAGAACATGGCCAAGATGTTCAAATATTCATAAATGACCAGCAGGGTCAAATAATAATTATCACAGTGGTTGTCGAGGGTGCAACAGGTCAGTACCTCAGGAGTAAATGTCAGTTGGCTTTTCATAGCCGATCATTGAGAGTATGTCTACTGCTCCTGCTGTCTCTAGAGAGTTGAAAACAGCAGGTCTGGGACAGGTAGCACGTCCGGTGAACAAGTCAGGGTTCCATTGCCGCAGGCAGAACAGTTGAAACTGGAGCAGCAGCACGGCCAGGTGGACTGGGGACAGCAAGGAGTCATCAGGCCAGGTAGTCCTGAGGTATGGTCCTAGGGCTCAGTTCCTCCTCCGAGAGAGAAAGAAATAGAGCATACTTACATTCTCGCAGGCACCGGATAAGACAGGAGAAATACTCCAGATATAACAGACTGACCCTAGCCCCCCGACACACAACCTACTACAGTATATATAGTGGAAGCTGAGACAGGAAGGGTCGGGAGACACTGTGGCCCCGTCCAACGATACCCCCGGACATTTAATCAATTTGTACTCATCTGCAATGAGGGTTTTTGTATGAAATGTATTTGTAAGCGGATCACATCGTCAGACCAACCAGCCCATAATTTCTGATAGGACTTTTTTTTGCCAGGCCAAGTGCCTCTATTGGAGGATGCCAGACTAAATTAGTAATGTTAAACAATTTAGCGTGATTTAGTTAGGATGTCGAGGCTAATGAAACAGTAAACTGACCTCATGTCAGTTTTAAGTCATTCTATCCTATGTGAAGATGCATCGCTTCTCCATGTCGTCCTCTCCTCCCTCCATTCATCCACGTTGTGTGTTGTCTCTGTCTCTCCTCCACCTGGTTCTCTCTCCCGCGGGGCGGTGTGTGTTTCAGCTGTGCCTGTCCCCCCCCCCCCAGGAGTCAACATCGAAGAGCACATCCAGATCCGGCAGGAGGAGAAACGTCAGCGGATCAACCGCCGACACCGGCTGGAAGAGGGACGAGGTACGGGCAAGGAATCGATAGGGGATACGGTATATGGTTGGGTTTGGGATGGAGAAAAGGCTGAAGCAGGGAAGAAATATGGGATGGAAAGGGATTGGGACAAAGGGGTAGGGGATAGGAGATAAGGGGATAGTGGAAGGTGTTTGTGTAATTGGGGAGGAGGAAAGCCAAAACATCAACTACTAGGAGGGAATCGTGACAAGGGGAGGGTGTGTGTGTTTGCTAGTGTAGGTTTGGTGGCTGGTGTGTGTGTTGATGGGTGCAGTGACCTGGGTGGGGCCATAAACAATACAGGCATGGAAAGACAGTGCTCTGACCTTGTTCTTGCTATGATTGTGTTTCCCATATTTCAGTGTTTTGCCCTTGTGATTTTTCCCCTTGGCTTGTGTGTGTTTGTGATTTTGTAGTGTGTTGTGCTATCGTTTTAGTAGTTGTTATGCTGCAGTGTGACAATTGTGTATCTCTCCCAATCTGTGACCCTGCTGTGTCCATGCATGTGAAAGTTTCTTTCTCCCTCCCAGGCCCCATTGTTTTCCCTGGCCCCATATTAATGAACCAGCGTGAGCAGGCCCTAGTCAGACTCAGACCCCTAAGGCATAAGCGGGACAAGCACACAGGTACAACAGCCGGTCTTCCAATTCACTATCCTTAATTCAAACGGGCACCGCCCCGCCCCTCTTTGGTCTGTCTCACATCCCACCAAACAGGCTGTCCAGCTCGTTTACACAGCCGCCCGCCCACCCACCCATTCTCCTCTCTCTCTCTCCCTTGAAAAGTAAGACCCATATCGACACCGGATCAAATTATACGTGTGTGGATATGTGTGTGTGTGTGTGTGTATATATATATATATATATATATATATATATATATATATATATATATATATATATATATATATATATATATATATATATATATATATATATATATATATATATATATACTGCTCAAAAAAATAAAGGGAACACTAAAATAACACATCCTAGATCAGAATGAATGAAATATTCTTATTAAATACTTTTTTCTTTACATAGCTGAATGTGCTGACAACAAAATCACACAAAAATGATCAATGGAAATCAAATTATCAACCCATGGAGCTGTATTTGGAGTAACACTCAAAATTAAAGTGGAAAACCGCACTACAGGCTGATCCAACTTTGATGTAATGTCCTTAAAACAAGTCAAAATGAGGCTCAGTAGTGTGTGTGGCCTCCACGTGCCTGTATGACCTCCCTTCAACGCCTGGGCATGCTCCTGATGAGGTGGCGGATGGTCTCCTGAGGGATCTCCTCCCAGACCTGGACTAAAGCATCCGCCAACTCCTGGACAGTCTGTGGTGTCGGTGGATGGAGCGAGACATGATGTCCCAGATGTGCTCAATTGGATTCAGGTCTGAGGAACGGGCGGGCCAGTCCATAAGCATCAATGCCTTCCTCTTGCAGGAACTGCTGACACACTCCAGCCACATGAGGTCTAGCATTGTCTTGCATTAGGAGGAACCCAGGGCCAACCGCACCAGCATATGGTCTCACATGGGGTCTGAGGATCTCATCTCGGTACCTAATGGCAGTCAGGCTACCTCTGGCGAGCACATGGAGGGCTGTGCGGCCCCCCCAAAGAAATGCCACCCCACACCATGACTGACCCACCGCCAAACCGGTCATGCTGGAGGATGTTGCAGGCAGCAGAACGTTCTCCACGACGTCTCCAGACTCTGTCACGTCTGTCACGTGCTCAGTGTGAACCTGCTTTCATCTGTGAAGAGCACAGGGCGCCAGTGACTAATTTGCCAATCTTGGTGTTCTCTGGCAAATGCCAAACGTCCTGCACGGTGTTGGGCTGTAAGCACAACCCCCACCTGTGGACGTCGGGCCCCTCATATCACCCTCATGGAGTCTGTTTCTGACCGTTTGAGCAGACACATGCACATTTGTGGCCTGCTGTAGGTCATTTTGCAGGGCTCTGGCAGTGCTCCTCCTTGCACAAAGGCGGAGGTAGCGGTCCTGCTGCTGGGTTGTTGCCCTCCTACAGCCTCCACGTCTCCTGATGTACTGACCTGTCTCCTGGTAGCGCCTCCATGCTCTGGACACTACGCTGACAGACACAGCAAACATTCTTGCCACATCTAGCATTGATGTGCCATCCTGGATGAGCTGCACTACCTGAGCCACTTGTGTGGGTTGTAGACTCCGTCTCATGCTACCACTAGAGTGAAAGCACCGCCAGCATTCAAGTGTGACCAAAACATCAGCCAGGAAGCATAGGAACTGAGAAGTGGTCTGTGGTCCCCACCTGCAGAACCACTCCTTTATTGGGGCTGTCTTGCTAATTGCCTATAATTTCCACCTGTTGTCTATTCCATTTGCACAACAGCATGTGACATTTATTGTCAATCAGTGTTGCTCCCTAAGTGGACAGTTTGATTTCACAGAAGTGTGATTGACTTGGAGTTACATTGTGTTTAAGTGTTCCCTTTATTTTTTTGAGCAGTGTGTGTATATATGTATATATGTATGTGTATGTATATATGTATATGTGTATATGTATATGTGTATATGTGTATATGTGTATATATGTATATGTATTTATACGTGTATATATACGTATATATACGTGTATATACGTGTATATATGTATATATGTGTATATACGTGTGTATATACGTGTATATACGTGTATATACGTGTATATACGTGTATATACGTGTATATACGTGTATATACACGTATATACACGTGTATATACGTGTATATACACGTGTATATACACGTGTATATACACGTGTATATACACGTGTATATACACGTGTATATACACGTGTATATACACGTGTGTATATACACGTGTGTATATATACGTGTATATATACGTGTATATACACGTGTGTATATACACGTGTGTATATATACGTGTATATATACGTGTATATACACGTGTATATATGTGTGTACGCACGCACGTACACAGAGTTGAAGTCGAAGGTTTACATACAATTTTGCCAAATACATTTAAACTCAGTTTTTCATAATTTGATCTCTGAATTATTTTTCTTCAGTATAGTTAAGGTGTCTGCGTTTGAGACAACCTGGTTCAATTTGGGTCCCGAGGCAAAACCAGTTGAGATTAACTACCGTAGACCATCCTCCTTAGCCAGATCCCAAATCTGCTGTTTAGCCCAAACATACACACAAACAGGTCTGGGATCAGGCCAGGGCGTCTCGCTCAAGTAATAGTAGAAGAAACACTGGGCTCTCAGCATAAAGCTGCTTTTGCATTAATATGATACACAGTTGATGTCGGAAGTTTACATACACCTTAGCCAAATGCATTTAAACTGTTTTTCACAATTCCTGACATTTAATCCTAGTAAAAATTCCCTGTTTTAGGTCAGTTAGATTCACCACTTTATTTTAAGAATGTGAAATGTCAGAATAATAGTAGAGTGATTTATTTAAGCTTTTATTTCTTTCATCACATTCCCATTGGGTCAGAAGTTTACATACACTCAATTAGTATTGGGTAGCATTGCCTTGAAATTGTTTAACTTGGGTCAAATGTGTCGGGTAGCCTTCCACAAGCTGTATGTACTACCGTTCAAAGGTTTGGTAATTTAGCAATGTCATTGTTTTTGAAAGAAAAGCACATTTTTTTATCCATTTAAAATAACATAACATTGATCAGAAATACATTGACACATTGTTCATGACTATTGTAGCTGGAAAAGGCAGATTTTGAATGGAATATCTAATAGGCCTACAGAGGCCCATTATTAGCAACCATCACTCCTGTGTTCCAATGGCATGTTGTGTTAGTTAATCCAAGTTTATAATTTTAAAAGGCTAATTGATCATTAGAAAACCCTTTTGCAATTATGTTAGCACAGTTGATAACTGTGTTTTTTAAAGATGCAGTAAAACTGGCCTTCTTTAGACTAGTTGAGTATCTGGAGCATCAGCATTTGTGGGTTCGATTACAGGCTGAAAATGACCAGAAACAAATAACTTTCTTCTGAAACTCGTCAGTCTATTTCTAAGTGACCCCAAACATATATATACACTACACTACACTACCGGTCAAAAGCTTATGAACACCTTCTCATTCAAGTGTTTTTCTTATCTTTTAAAACTATTTTTTGTTTTACATTGTACAATCGTGGCCAAAAGTTTTGAGAATGACACAGATATTAATTTTCACAAAGTCTGCTGCCTCAGTTTGTATGATGGCAATTTGCATGTACTCCAGAATGTTATGAAGAGTGATCAGATGAATTGCAATAAATTGCAAAGTCCCTCTTTTCCATGCATATGAACTGAATCCCCCAAAAACATTTCCACTGCATTTCAGCCCTGCTACAAAAGGACCAGCTGACATCATGTCAGTGATTCTCTCATTAACACATGTGTGAGTGTTGATGAGGACAAGGCTGGAGATCACTCTGTCATGCTGATTGAGTTTGAATAACAGACTGGAAGCTTCAAAAGGAGGGTGGTGCTTGGAATCATTGTTCTTCCTCTGTCAGCCATGGTTACCTGCAAGGAAACACGTGCCGCCATCATTGCTTTGCACTTAAAGGGCAGGCCCCGGTGTGAGTGCATCTGCACGCACAGTGAGGCAAATCCTTTTGGAGAACGGCCTGGTGTCAAGAAGGGCAGCAAAGAAGCCACTTCTCTCCAGGAAAAACATCAGGACAGACTGATATTCTGCAAAAGGTACAGGGAGTGGACTGCTGCGGACTGGGGTAAAGTCATTTCCTCTGATGAAGCTCCTTTCCGATTGTTTGGGGCTTCCGGAAAAATGCTTGTCCGGAGAAGACAAGGTGAGCGCTACCATCAGTCCTGTGTCATGCCAACTGTAAAGCATCCTGAGACCATTCATGTGTGGGTTTGCTTCTCAGCCAAGGGAGTGGGCTCTCACAATTTTGCCTAAGAACAAAGCCATGAATAAAGAATGGTACCAACACATCCTCCGAGATCAACTTCTCCCAACCATCCAAGAACAGTTTGGTGATGAACAGTGTCTTTTCCAGCATGATGGAGCACCTTGCCATAAGGAAAAAGTGATAAGTAAGTGGCTCGGGGAACAACACATCGATAGTTTGGGTCCATGGCCAGGAAACTCCCCAGACCTTAATCCCATTGAGAACTTGTGGTCAATCGTCAAGAGGCTGGTGAACAAACAAAACCCCACAAATTCTGACAAACTCCAAGCATTGATTATGCAAGACTGGGCTGCCCAGAAGTTAATTGACAGCATGCCAGGATGGATTGCAGAGGTTTTGAAAAAGAAGGGTCAACACTGCAAATATTGACTCTTTGCATCAACTTCATGTAATTGTCAATAAAAGCATTTGATACTTATGAAATGCTTGTAATTATACTTCAGTATTCCATAGTAACATCTGACAAAAATATCTAAAGACAGAGTGAGCAGATCTTGTGAAAATTAATATTCGTGTAATTCTCAAAACTTTTGGCCACGACTGTAGAATAATAGTGAAGACATCAAAACTATGAAATAACACATATGGAATCAACAGCTGAACCATCATGAGCATCCTGATGGGTTGCATCACTGCCTGGTATGGCAACTGTTCGTCCTTCGACCGCAAGGCACTGCAGAGGGTAGCGCGAATGTAGATTCTCAAATCTCAAATATATGGTATATAAATAACACTTTTTTGGTTACTACATTAAACCCTGTTATTTCATAGTTTTGATGCCTTCTCTGTTGTTCTACAATGTAGAAAATAATAAAAAATAAAGAAAAAGCCTGTCCGAACTTGGCCCTTTCACTTTTTTTCACATTTTGTTACAGCCTTATTCTGAAATTGATTAAATAAAGCGTTTTCCTCATTCATCTATACACAATAACCCATAATGACAAAGTGGAAACTAAAAAAGGCCTGATTTACATAAGAATTCAGAGCCTTTACTATAAGAAATTGAGCTCAAGTATATCTTTGTTCAACCTTGAGATGTTTCTACAACTTGGAGTCCACCTGTGGTTGGTACCTGTGGTATATCCCAATTGATGGGATATGATTTAGAAAAGCACAGATCTGTCTATATAAGTTCCCACAGTTGACAATGGATGTCAGAGATAAACCATCGCATGATTTTGAATGAATTGTCTGTAGAGCTCAGAGACAGGATTGTGTCGTTGCTCAGATCTGGGGAAGGGTACCAAAACATTTATGTAGCATCAAAGGCCCCCAAAAACAGTGGCCTCCATCATTCTTAAATGGAAGAAGTTTGGAACCACCAAGGCTCTTCTTCGAGCTGGCCACCCTGATAAAATGAGCAATCGGGGGTAGAAGGGCTTTGGTCAGGGAGGTGACCTGGTGGTCACTCTGACAGAGCTTTAGAGTTCCTCTGTGGAGATTGAAGAACCTTCCAGAAGGACACCCATGGTAGAGTGGCCAGCTTGAAGCCACTCACTAAAAGACATATGACAGTCTGCTTGGAGTTTGCCAAAATGCACCTAAAGGACTCTGATCATGAGAAACAAGATTCAAGAGAGAGAGAGAGATCCTTGATGAAAACCTGCCTTTGCCCCAGCCAATGACCCTAAGCATACGGCCAAGACAACGTAGGAGTGGCTTCGGGACAAGTCTCTGAATATCCTTGAGTGGCCCAGCAGATTGCCCCTTTCAGCAAAGACCCTTCTAAATAGGTTTCCTCTTTCTTTGATGCATTAGTATCAATACAAAGGGTGAACCGGGGAGAGAGAGAAAAGGAAACAATTGGGTGTCTATTACATTAATTGTTCTTCTTATTCAGCACTTTAGTCCATCCACCTGACAGTTGTGACATATCAAGAAGCTAAACAGCATGATTGTTACACAGGACGGCAACACAGTACTTTTGTTAAAGAAAAATCAATATCAGTTTAACTCGATTGAACAACAATCTCTAAGCAGGAGAGTAGATTTTTCTTTCAGTGGCCGTCGTCTGACACCAGAATTAGATGCAGGTGAAACAGTAGGTGTTGTCATAGCGCCTCAACAATTATGGGATAGGTAGATCAGATAGAAGATGTGACGGATCGACTTCTGACACCAAATGCGCTTATTTCACGTCATCCCAGACGTCAGCATAGGCTTTCAATAGAGTATTTATAGCCATAAATGAAATAATTAAGTTGTTTGTATCTGAACAGGGTGCATTTGAAATCCTCCATGGATAGTCACTAATCGGTATAAATAGATGGTGTCGGTGCCCTGTGGTTATATTTGGAATAAACTACGTTTTAGAGGAAAGTGCAGATGGAAGATGTGAAAGAGACTATTCTTAATTGAGATGAGTATGTCACATTGGTTAACCCATTAGGATTGTTATATACTAGAATCTTTCCCTCTTCCACCCCACAGTTGATGGTTGAGAGGTATTGACACTGAATAGAAAAGACTGAGGGACGATGGATTTTCTATAGCATGTCACTTAGTTAAATATAGGATATGATGCTATTATAAAGGTAAAGCATCAAGGGGAGAGGGTGTGATCGTGTACCCGAATTCGCACCCCTCTTGAGGCGAAAGGAAAATGTTCCTTTTATAGTTTCCATCTACTGAACCCTGGTCCATGGACATGCGTATGTCTGTGAGGTATATGCTGACTAATCCAGCAGTTAGTTCATCTGTTAATTTAAATTCTGAAAAATATTAATAATATTAACATGCTGACTGTTGGTCCCATGTTTTATGAGCAGAAATAAAATATCCCAGAAATGTTCCATACATAAGTTTTTCTCTCAAATTTTGTGCACAAATTTGTTTATTGCCCTGTTAGTGAGCATTTCTCCTTTGCCAGATAATCCATCCACCTGACAGTTGTGACATATCAAGAAGCTGAACAGGATGATTGTTACACAGGTGCACCTTGTGCTGGGGACAATAAAAGGCCACTCTAAAATGTGCAGTTTTGTCACACAACACAATGCCACAGATGTTTCAAGTTTTGAGGGAGCGTGCAGTTGGCATGCTGACTGCAGGAAAGTCAGCAACAGCTGTTGCCAAGGAATTGAATGCTCTACCGTAAGCCGCCTCCAATGTCGTTTTAGAGAATTTGGCAGTAGGTCCATCCGGCCTCTCAACCACAGACCATGTAAATGGCATCGTGTGGGAGAGCGGTTTGCTTATGTTAACGTTGTGAACACAATTTTACCAATGGCAATTTTAATGCACAGCGATACCGTGACAAGACCTTGAGGCCCATTGTCGTGCCATTCATCCACCTCCATCACCTCATGTTTCAGCATGATAATGCACGGCCCCATGTCACAAGGATCTGTACACAATTCCTGAAAGCTGAAAATTGCCTGCATACTCACCGGACATGGCCTGCATACTCACCAGACATGTCACGCATTGAACTCATTGAGCATGTTTGAGATGCTCTGGTTCGATATGTACGACAACATGTTCCAGTTCCCGCCCATATCCAGAAACTTCGCACAGCCATTGAAGAGTGGGACAACATACCACAGGCCACAATCAACAGCCTCATCAACTCAAATGCGAAGGAGTTGTGATGCGCTGCATGAGGCAAATGGTGGTCACCACATACTGACTGGTTTTCTGATCCACAGGTATCTGTTACCAACAGATGCATATCTATATTCCCAGTCATGTTGAATATATAGATTAGGGCCGAATGCATTTATTTAAATTTTCTGATTTCCTTACTACAACATCACCAACCCAGGGCCGTCACCAACCCAGAGAACTGGGTGATCTCGGTCTCCGATGCCGACGTGAGAAGGGTCTTTAATCAGGTCAACACCCGCAAGTCTGCGGGTCCCGATGGTATTCCAGGGCGTGTTCTCAGAGCATGCGCAGAACAGCTGGTAGGCATATTCATGGTCATTTTTCAATCTCTCCTTGTCCTATTCTGTAATCCCCTTTGTTTTTAAAGTTACCACAATCATTCCGCTTCCTAAGAACTCTAAGGCTTCATGCCACAAATACTACCCCCCTGTAGCTCTCACTTCTGTATTCATGAAGTGCTTTGACAGGCTGGTTATGGCACACATGAACTCCACCATCCCAGCCATCCACTCTAATTTGCGTACTGCCCCAACAGATTAATAGATGACACAATCTCAATTCCTCACCCACCGAGATAAGAGGACAGGGATATTGGCGCCGGAGAGGATGGCTGCTGTTTTATGGGCACTTTACCAACTGCTGTTTTTTTTTCTTTTTTTCGCTTTAACTTTTTTGTACATAATGGTGCTGCTACCTTCTCTTATGACCGAAAATAGCTTCTAGACATCAGAACAGCGATTACTCACCTTGAATTGGACAAATAATTTTTCTTTAATGAGTTTGACAAGCGGGATTTACACTAGACAAGCTAAATTACTTCTATGCTCGCTTCGAGGCAAGTAACACTGAAACATGCATGAGAGCATCAGCTGTTCCCGACGACTGTGTGATCATGCTCTCTGCAGCCGATGTGAGTAAGACCTACAGGTCAACATTCACAAAGCCGCAAGGCCAGACATTATCTGGACGTCTACTCCGAGTGTGCGCTGACCAACTTGCAAGTGTTTTCACTGACATTTTTAACCTGTCTCTAACCGAGTCTGTAATACCAACATGTTTCAAGCAGACCACCATAGTCCCTGTGCCCAAGAACACTAAGGTAACCTGCCTAAATAACTACCGACCCGTAGCACTCATGTCTGTAGCCATGAAGTGCTTTGAAAGGCTGGTCATGGCTCACATCAACACCCTTATCTCAGAAACCCTAGACCCACTCCAATTTGCATACCGCCCAAACAGATCCACAGATGATGCAATCTCTATTGCACTCAACACTGCCCTTTCACACCTGGACAAAAGGAACACCTAAGTGAGAATGCTATTCATTGACTTCAGCTCAGCATTCAACACCGTAGTGCCCTCAAAGCTCATCCCTAAGCTAAGGACCCTGGTACAAAACACCTCCCTCTGCAACTGGATCCTGGACTTCCTGACGGGACTTGGTAAGGGTAGGTAACAACACATCTGCCACGCTGATCCTCAACAATGGGACCCCTCAGGGATGCGTGTTCAGTCCTCTCCTCTGCTCACTGTTCACTCATGACTGCACGGCCAGGCACGACTCCAATACCACCATTAAGTTTGCCCATGACACAACAGTGGTTGGCCTGATCACAGACAACGACGAGACAGCCTATAGGAAGGAAATCAGAGACCTGTCCGTGTGGTGCAAGGACAACAACCTCTCCCTCAATGTGATCAAGACAAAGGAGATGATTGTGGACTACAGGAAAAGGAGGACCGAGCACGCCCCCAATCTCATCGACAGGCTGTAGTGGAACAGGTTGAGAGCTTCAATTTCCTTGGTGTTCAGATCACCAACAAACTATCATGGTCTAAGCACACCAAGACAGTTGTGAAGAGGGCACGACAAAGCCTATTCCCCCTCAGGAGACCGAAAATATTTGGTATGTGTCCTCAGATACTCAAATTCGATAGCTGCACCATCGAGAGCATGGTTGCATCACTGCCTGGTATGGCAACTGCGTGACCTCCGGCCATCCAGGACCTCTATATCAGGCCGTGTCAGAGGAAGGCCCTAAAAATGGTCAGACTCCAGCCACCCTAGTCATTATTTAACTAGGCAGGTCAGTTGAGAACAAATTCTTAATTACAATGACGGCCTTGGAACAGTGTCTGTTCGGGAATTCGATCTAGCAACCTTTCGGTTACTGGCCCAACGCTCTAACCACTAGGCCACCTGCCACCCCTGTTCTCTCTGCTACCGCACAGCAAGCGGTACCGGAGCGGCAAGTTTCGGTCCAAAATGCTTCTAACAGCTTCTACCCCGAATCCATAAGGCTCCAGAACGTATAATGAAATGGCTACCCAGACTATTTGCAATTCCCCCCCACTTTGACGCTGCAGCTACTCTGTTATTTTCTATGCGTAGTCACTTTAACTAACCGGTACCCCATGTATACAGTCGTGGCCAAAAGTTTTGAGAATGACACAAATATCAATTTTCACTGTCTGCTGCTTCAGTTTGTATGATGGCAATTTGCATATACTCCAGAATGTTATGAAGAGTGATCAGATGAATTGCAAAGTCCCTCTTTGCCATGCAAATGAACTGAATCCCCCAAAAACATTTCCACTGCATTTTCAGCCCTGCCAGCTGACATCATGTCAGTGATTCTCTCATTAACACAGGTGTGAGTGTTGACGAGGACAAGGCTGGAGATCACTCTGTCATGCTGATTGTGTTTGAATAACAGACTGGAAACTTGAAAAGGAGGGTGGTGCTTGGAATCATTGTTCTTCCTCTGTCAACCATGGTTGAGATTGCACCTAATTCAACCATTCATTTGATCATCAAAAACTTCAAGGAGAGCGGAAGAAGGCATCAGGGCGCCCAAAAAAAGTCCAGCAAGCGCCAGGACCGTCTCCTAAAGTTGATTCAGCTGCGGGATTGGGGCACCACCAGCACAGAGCTTGCTCAGGAATGGCAGCAGGCAGGTGTGAGTGCATCTGCACGCGCAGTGAGGCGAATCCTTTTGGAGGATGGCCTGATGTCAAGAAGGGCAGCAAAGAAGCCAATTCTTCCCAGGAAAAACATCAGGGACAGACTGATATTCTGCAAAAGGTACAGGGATTGGACTGCTGAGGACTGGGGTCATTTTCTCTGAACACAGTCATGAAGAATGGTACCAACACATCCTCAGAGATCAACTTCTCCCAACCATCCAGGAACAGTTTGGTGACGAACAATGCCTTTTCCAGCATGATGGAGCACCTTGCCATAAGGCAAAAGTGATAAGTGGCTCGGGGAACAAAACATCAATATTTCGGGTACATGGCCAGGAAACTCCCCAGACCTTAATCCCATTGAGAACTTGTGGTCAATCCTCAAGTGGCAGGTGGACAAACAAAAACCCACATATTCTGAAACTCCAAGTGTTGATTATACAAGAATGGGCTGCCATCATGTGGCCCAGAAGTTAATTGACCGCATGCCAGGACAGATTTCAGAGGTCTTGAAAAAGAAGGGTCAACACTGCAAATATTACTGCAAATATTGACTCTTTGCATCAACTTCATGTAATTGTCAATAAAAGCCTTTGACACTCATGAAATGCTTATAATTATACTTCAGTTTTCCATAGTAACATCTGACAAAAATATCTAAAGACACTGAAGCAGCAAACTTGGTGAAAATTAATACACTGCTCAAAAAAATAAAGGGAACACTTAAACAACACAATGTAACTCCAAGTCAATCACACTTCTGTGAAATCAAACTGTCCACTTAGGAAGCAACACTGATTGACAATACATGTATCATGCTGTTGTGTAAATGAAATAGACAACAGGTGGAAATTATAGGCAATTAGCAAGACACCCCCAATAAAGGAGTGATTCTGCAGGTGGTGACCACAGACCACTTCTCAGTTCCTATGCTTCCTGGCTGATGTTTTGGTCACTTTTGAATGCTGGCGGTGCTTTCACTCTAGTGGTTGCATGAGACGGAGTCTACAACCCACACAAGTGGCTCAGGTAGTGCAGCTCATCCAGGATGGCACATCAATGCGAGCTGTGGCAAGAAGGTTTGCTGTGTCTGTCAGCGTAGTGTCCAGAGCATGGAGGCGCTACCGGGAGACAGGCCAGTACATCAGGAGACGTGGAGGAGGCCGTAGGAGGGCAACAACCCAGCAGCAGGCCCGCTACATCCGCCTTTGTGCAAGGAGGAGCAGGAGGAGCACTGCCAGATCCCTGCAAAATGACCTACAGCAGGCCACAAATGTGCATGTGTCTGCTCAAACGGTCAGAAACAGACTCCATGAGGGTGGTATGAGGGCCCAATGTCCACAGGTGGGGGTTGTGCTTACAGCCCAACACCGTGCAGGACGTTTGGCATTTGCTAGAGAACACCAAGATTGGCAAATTCGCCACTGGCGCCCTGTGCTCGTCACAGATGAAAGCAGGTTCACACTGAGCACATGTGACAGACGTGAGAGTCTGGAGACGCCGTGGAGAACGTTCTGCTGCCTGCAACATCCTCCAGCATGACCGGTTTGGCGGTGGGTCAGTCATGGTGTGGGGTGGCATTTCTTTGGGGGGCTCCATGTGCTCGCCAGAGGTAGCCTGACTGCCATTAGGTACCGAGATGAGATCCTCAGACCCCTTTTGAGACCATATGCTGGTGCGGTTGGCCCTGGGTTCCTCCTAATGCAAGACAATGCTAGACCTCATGTGGCTGGAGTGTGTCAGCAGTTCCTGCAAGAGGAAGGCATTGATGCTATGGACTGGCCCGCCCGTTCCCCAGACCTGAATCCAATTGAGCACATCTGGGACATCATGTCTCGCTCCATCCACCAACGCCACGTTGCACCACAGACTGTCCAGGAGTTGGCAGATGCTTTAGTCCAGGTCTGGGAGGAAATCCCTCAGGAGACCATCCGCCACATCATCGGGAGCATGCCCAGGTGTTGTAGGGAGGTCATACAGGCACGTGGAGGCCACACACTACTGAGCCTCATTTTGACTTGTTTTAAGGACATTACATCAAAGTTGGATCAGCCTTTAGTGTGGTTTTCCACTTTAATTTTGAGTGTGACTCCAAATCCAGACCTCCATGGGTTGAGATTTGATTTCCATTGATCATTTTTGTGATTTTGTTGTCAGCACATTCAACTATGTAAAGAGAGAATATTTCATTCATTCAGATCTAGGATGTTATTTTAGTGTTCCCTTTATTTTTTTGAGCAGTGTATTTGTGTCATTCTCAAAACTTTTTGCCATGTCTGTATAGCCTCCCTATTGTTGTTTTACTTCTGCTCTTTAATTATTTGTTACTTGTATTCCTTTTTTTTGGGGGGGGGGGTATTTTTCTTTACTCTACTGTTGGTTAAGTGCTTGTAAGTATTTCACGGTACTGTCTACACCTGTTGTTTTTGACTCTTGTGTCAAATAGAATTATATCTTTTTTGAGTACTTAAGTGAGAATGCTATTCATTTACTACAGAATTGTCCCCTCCAAGCTCGTCACCAAGCTGAGGACTCTGTGTCTGAACACCTCCCTCTACAACTGAATCCTGGAATTCCTGATGGGCCAACCCCAGGTGGTGAGGGTAGGCAACCTCACCTCTGTCACCCTAACCCTTAACACAGGGATCCCACAGGGTTGTGTGCTTAGTCCCCTCCTGTGCTGTTCACCCAGGACTGTGTGGCCACGCAGGACTCCAACGCCATTATCA
Organism: Oncorhynchus clarkii lewisi; assembly: GCF_045791955.1. Lineage (NCBI taxonomy): Eukaryota > Metazoa > Chordata > Actinopteri > Salmoniformes > Salmonidae > Oncorhynchus > Oncorhynchus clarkii. Next base: position 43,918,983 of record NC_092149.1, on the reverse strand, counting down.
AGTTTGCTGACGACACGACGGTGGTAGGCCTGATCATTGGTGACTGAGTCAGCCTACAGGGAGGAGGTCAGTGACCTGGCAGTGTGATGCCAGAGAAACAACACCTCAATGTCAGCAATACCAAGGAGCTGATCGTGGACTACAGGAAACTGGGGGACAAGCACGCCCTCATCCACATCAACGGGGCGGCAGTGGAGCAGCTAGAAAGCTTCATGTTCCTCTGTGTTCAAATCACTAAAGACTTAAAATGGTCCAAACACACGCACAGTAGTGATGAAGGGGTGACCGTGCTTCTTCCCCTTCAGAAGGTTGAAACAGTTTGGCGTTGGCCCTCAAATCCTCAAAAGGTTCTACCGCTGTGCCATTGAGAGCATATTGACTGGCTGCATCACTGCTTGGTATGGCAATAGCTTTGACCTCGATCGCATGGCACTACAGAGGGTTATGTGGACAGCCCAGTATATCACTGGGGCCGGGCTCCCTGCCATCCATGACCTCTATATCAGGCAGTGTGAAAAGAAGGCCTAAAGAATTCAGGCTCCAACCACCCAAGCCATAGACTATTTTCTCTGCTGCTGCATGGCAAGAGGTACCAGTGCATCAATCCTGACACCAACAGTCTCTTGAACAGCTGCAAGAAATATGACGAATAAATAGCTAACCAAATAGATACACGGACTATCGTAGTTAACCTTCTGTCTTTTATTTACTGTTTTATTTAAATATTTGCACTGTCTCTATGCACACTCACAGGTTCCTACAAACTCACAAACACTGTCACTCCAACACACAAACACTCCATTTTCTCAATTGTTATTGATTATTGCATTGTTGGGTTTTGAATTTGCAAGAATGGCATTTAACTGTACTTGTGAATGTGACATTACATCTTAATTTGTCGCAGTGCATGAGGAAAATGGATGTCACACCAGATACTGACTGGTTTTCTGATCCACAACCCTGCTTTTTTATTTTTATGTCTGACCAAAAGATGCATATCTACATTTCCATTCATAGATTAGTGCCCAATGAATTTATTTCAATTGACTGACTTCTTTATAAGAACTGTAACTCAGTAAAATCTTTTAAATTGTTATGTTATATTTTTGTTCAGTATAAAAAGAGGAAGACCATAACATGTCAGTCCTTGCTATAACATGGGGTTGAGAAACACTGTTCTATGATCACTAATGCATGGGTGTTCATCCACCCGGTTCCTCTCATCCACCATGATGACCTCTGAAACAATAGGACCCCTATGAAAGCCATTGACACACCAAACTCACATTACACTTTTATACAAAACAGGTATGACACTATTTTCAGAACATTTTTAAATAAATGCAGCTGGAAAGAACCACACTAAGCTCTGGATCCTGTTGCTGTGTAGTTAGGAGTCAAACGCACCTGCAAGTGATACTTCCCGTTGAAGTTGAAACAAACCCCCCACCAAATGTCCTCCCACAAAGAGAGGTCCTGCTCTGTGAGGTTTTGAGAGCTTTTACCTTATTTTTACCTTTTTGCATGACCGTTGTCCTTCCTTTTCTCCCTTTTTTTCTCAATCACTTGCTCCTTCCAGCTTCCCTCTCTTTCTTGCTCCAGGGCTACTACTGTTCCGATCGAGACACCCATCTCTGAAGCTACCAACAGAGTTCTTCATCTTTCTTAATCCCCACCCCCTCTCTCCTCCCTGCTCCCTCCTTCCCTCTGTCTACCTGACTGATGGCCTGTTTGCCTTTGCAGACGGGAACAGTGAGCGAGGGGAAAAGGACGCCAGTAAGATCACCACTTATCCCCCGGGGGCGGTGCGCTTCGACTGCGAGATGAGAGCTGTGCAGGTTAGCTGCGGCTTCCACCATTCAGGTAGGTCCCCCGGACACACCCTATTACTCACTTCCTCAGTGGTGTTTGATCACAAGAGCCATAGGTCATAAAGGTCTTTCAATAAAAATAGTTAAAGGAATGTACCCTTCGCTAAGCCCCATCCCCTTGGTTGCTGTTGCTACCTCAGTAGCATTTTTGTAGGAAGCTCGAGAAAACCCTGATATCAATTTGTATTTTTAATACGCAATTCAATTAAACACAGACTAATCCTTGCTAATCAGGGACTGTCTTGGGACTGTCATTACAATTGCTCTCAAGTCATATTCTGCTATTGACAGCAGATGAGTTGTGTTCATAACATAGCTAATTTAGCTAGTCTGTGCCTTCAGAAAGTATTCACACCACTTGAGTTTTTCCACATTTTGTTGTTACATCCTGAATTTAAAGTGGATATTTTTTGGCACTGGCCTACACGTAATACCCCATAATGTCAAAGTGTAATTATGTTTTTTATTTTAGCAAATTAAATAAACATAAAAAGCTGAAAGGTCTTGAGTCAAGTATTCAACCCACTTATGGCAATCCTAAATACGTTTGGGAGTAAAAATTAACTTAACAAGTCACATAAATTGCATGGACTCACTATGCATAGACTCACTATTCCATGGACTCACTATGTGCAATAATAGTAAAAACAATTGAATGACTACCTCTTCTCTGTACCCTACACAAACAATTATCTGTAAGGTCCCTCAGTTGAGCGGTACATTTCAAGCACAGATTCAACCACAAAGACCAGGGATCAATACACTTCGTTATTACAAAGATACAGGCATCCATTACAAAGATACAGGAAACCATTCAGGGAATTCACTATGAGGCCAATTGTGACTTTAAAAAAGTTAGACTTTAATGGCAGTGATAGGACACAACTGAGGATGGATCAACAACATTGTAGGTACTCCACAATGCAAACCTAAATTACATAGTGCCTGTACAGAATAAAAAATATTCCAAAACAGGCATTCTTTTGCAACAAGGCACTAAAATAATACTTCAAAAAATGTGGCAAAGCAATTGACAATTTGTCCTAAATACAAAGTGTTATTGGGTATTTCGTTAGGATCCCCATTAGCTGTTGCAAACGCGGCAGCTACTCTTCCTGGGGTCCACCCAAAACTTGAAAAAATACACAACATTAATTGACAAGAACAGCTCAAGGACAGAACTAAATAAAAAACATTTTTTAAATGCACACGTAGTCTACATATCAATACATACACACAAACTATATAGGTCAAATAGGGGAGAGGCGATGTGCCATGCGGTGTTGCTTTATCTTTTATTTGAAACAATGTTTGCAGTTTATTTCAGTAATATGAGATGGAGTTCTATGCAATAATGGCTCTATATAATACTGTGCGCTTTCTTGAATTTGTTCCGGATTTGGGGACTGTGAAAAGACCCCTGGTGGCATGTCTGGTGGTAAGTGTGTGTGTGTCAGAGCTGTGTGTAAGTTTACTATGCAAACAATTTGGAATTTTCAACACATTAATGTTTCTTATAAAAAGTGTTAGTATGCATAGTATTTATATCAGCCCTCTGATTACAATGAAGAGCAAGACATGCCTCTTTTGGCCCCCTGCAGCTTAACTAGGTCTTTCGTTGCAACACTCGACCACACAACTAGACAGTGATCAAGATAAGACAAAACTAGAGCCTGCAGATCTTCCTTCTTGGAGTGTGGTGTAAAAAAAGCAGAGCATCTCTTTATTACGGACAGACCTCTCCATCTTTACAACCGTTGCATCTATATGTTTTGATGTTGACAGTTTACAATCCAAGGTAACGGCAAGTAATTTGTGACCTGTTTCAGGAAACTAGGCGTATGTCTTGCGTCACTACTTCACAGGAACTTACATTTTTTTATTTTTATAAATGTGTTTTTTTGGCAAAACTGCCTTCTGGAACACGTGAACTTTCATGTGCCTTAATAACAAACTTGTATGCCACCTGTAAATATGAATACAATTGTTAAATTATGAGCCTAGTTGGTTTAGCCATGGAAAAAGTCATCCTTCCCGCTAGCCGTGATTTGCTGAGATAATGAGTGGGCTGGACATGCCGAGAGATGAGTTGAGATTGGTCTGCCATGTAGCATGCTTAGGTAATCTTTTCTAATGCAGCTTTAAAAAAAAGATATCACGTAGTAGAACTGCATAAGTGTTCTCCACTTTCTGAAGCACCAAGTTTTGAAATCGATGGAATTTGAATATGATAGCTAAGGAGATAGAGAAAATGCTGGCATTTGATTGCAAATTTGCAGACGGAGTCAAAAAGGGAACACACAAAAGGCTGTTGTATATACCACCTGTCTCTGGATTACATCTTCAAACTAAGGGCAACCATGGTATCTGTGACAGAGAGGGAGAAGCGTCCATCCATGTATACGGGTAAGAGAGTCTAGCTAGCTACATTTTGCGAGGGTGAGTAAGATGTTCTTTCATTTGTGTCTAAAAGTAGCTAGCAAGCTAGCCAACGTTATCCAGTTTGCTTGGGTGCTCGACTGCTGCTGTTAGGTCAGAACGCACGGATCAACCCTACTTTTCGTCATGAGCGTCCAGTGTGCGCTCTGAACGCTCCGAGAGCAAAACACTCTGAATTTACCAATGGCAAATCTGACAATGCTCTGAGTTTACGAACGCCCAGAGCACACTCTGGCACTCCAGATTAATTTAAGAACACACCCGTAGAATAAACCAGCGTTTAGTCTTGAAATGTTTGATTAAGTACCTAGCCTCATGCGAATCCTTAAATGATGGGTGGGGCTAAATCTATTAAGGGGGTGTGAACGATGCTGAATTGGTGTGGAAAAAGAAGAGCTCTACAGTATGTACCAAAACATTCAAGGGCTATTTTCTCAAAAGTAAGGTTTCAAGTTCATCAACTTTCAAAGCGGAATTGCTTTTCCATTGTTCCTCAACTGCGTGACATACCTTTTTGTAGCTCTGAGTCTCTACTTTAATCCAGTGTATTTAAATTCACACAGGACACCGGATAAGACAGGAGAAATACTCCAGATATAACAGGCTGACACTAGCCCCCCGGACATAAACTATTGCAGCATAGATACTGGAGGCTGAGACAGGAGGGGTTCGATATAGGCACGATATATATATATATATTTTTTTTCCCCGTCACCTTTATTTAACCAGGTAGGCAAGTTGAGAACAAGTTCTCATTTACAATTGCGACCTGGCCAAGATAAAGCAAAGCAGTTCGACACATACAACGACAGAGTTACACATGGAGTAAAACAAACATACAGTCAATAATACAGTATAAACAAGTCTGTATACGATGTGAGCAAATGAGGTGAGATAAGAGAGGTAAAGGCAAAAAAAAGGCCAGGGTGGCAAAGTAAATACAATATAGCAATTAAAACACTGGAATGGTAGATTTGCAGTGGAAGAATGTGCAAAGTAGAAATAAAATGGGGTGCAAAGGAGCTAAATAAATAAAATAAATACAGTAGGGAAAGAGGTAGTTGTTTGGGCTAAATTATAGGTGGGCTATGTACAGGTGCAGTAATCTGTGAGCTGCTCTGACAGTTGGTGCTTAAAGCTAGTGAGGGAGATAAGTGTTTCCAGTTTCAGAGATTTTTGTAGTTCGTTCCAGTCATTGGCAGCAGAGAACTGGAAGGAGAGGCGGCCAAATAAAGAATTGGTTTTGGAGGTGACCAGAGAGATATACCTGCTGGGAGCGCGTGCTACAGGTGGGTGATGCTATGGTGACCAGCGAGCTGAGATAAGGGGGGACCTTACCTAGCAGGGTCTTGTAGATGACATGGAGCCAGTGGGTTTGACAACGAGAATGAAGCGAGGGCCAGCCAACGAGAGCGTACAGGTCGCAATGGTGGGTAGTATATGGGGCTTTGGTGACAAAACGGATTGCACTGTGATAGACTGCATCCAATTTGTTGAGTAGGGTATTGGAGGCTATTTTGTAAATGACATCGCCGAAGTCGAGGATTGGTAGGATGGTCAGTTTTACAAGGGTATGTTTGGCAGCATGAGTGAAGGATGCTTTGTTGCGAAATAGGAAGCCAATTCTAGATGTAACTTTGGATTGGAGATGTTTGATGTGGGTCTGGAAGGAGAGTTTACAGTCTAACCAGACACCTAGGTATTTGTAGTTGTCCACGTATTCTAAGTTAGAGCCGTCCAGAGTAGTGATGTTGGACAGGCGGGCAGGTGCAGGCAGCGATCGGTTGAAGAGCATGCATTTAGTTTTACTTGTATTTAAGAGCAATTGGAGGCCATGGAAGGAGAGTTGTATGGCATTGAAGCTTGCCTGGAGGGTTGTTAACACAGTGTCCAAAGAAGGGCCAGAAGTATACAGAATGGTGTCGTCTGCGTAGAGGTGGATCAGAGACTCACCAGCAGCAAGAGCGACATCATTGATGTATACAGAGAAGAGAGTCGGTCCAAGAATTTAACCCTGTGGCACCCCCATAGAGACTGCCAGAGGTCTGGACAGCAGACCCTCCGATTTGACACACTGAACTCTATCAGAGAAGTTGTTGATGAACCAGGCGAGGCAATCATTTGAGAAACCAAGGCTGTCGAGTCTGCCGATGAGGATGTGGTGATTGACAGAGTCGAAAGCCTTGGCCAGATCAATGATTACGGCTGCACAGTAATGTTTCTTATCGATGGCGGTTAAGATATCGTTTAGGACCTTGAGCGTGGCTGAGTTGCACCCATGACCAGCTCTGAAACCAGATTGCATAGCAGAGAAGGTATGGTGAGATTCGAAATGGTCGGTAATCTGTTTGTTGACTTGGCTTTTGAAGACCTTAGAAAGGCAGGGTAGGATAGATACAGTGCCTTGCGAAAGTATTCGGCCCCCTTGAACTTTGCGACCTTTTGCCACATTTCAGGCTTCAAACATAAAGATATAAAACTGTATTTTTTTGTGAAGAATCAACAACAAGTGGGACACAATCATGAAGTGGAACGACATTTATTGGATATATCAAACTTTTTTAACATCAAAAACTGAAAAATTGTGCGTGCAAAATTATTCAGCCCCCTTAAATTAATACTTTGTAGCGCCACCTTTTGCTGCGATTACAGCTGTAAGTCGCTTGGGGTATGTCTCTATCAGTTTTGCACATCGAGAGACTGAAATGTTTTCCCATTCCTCCTTGCAAAACAGCTCGAGCTCAGTGAGGTTGGATGGAGAGCATTTGTGAACAGCAGTTTTCAGTTCTTTCCACAGATTCTCGATTGGATTCAGGTCTGGACTTTGACTTGGCCATTCTAACACCTGGATATGTTTATTTTTGAACCATTCCATTGTAGATTTTGCTTTATGTTTTGGATCATTGTCTTGTTGGAAGACAAATCTCCGTCCCAGTCTCAGGTCTTTTGCAGACTCCATCAGGTTTTCTTCCAGAATGTTCCTGTATTTGGCTCCATCCATCTTCCCTTTAATTTTAACCATCTTCCCCTGTCCCTGCTGAAGAAAAGCAGGCCTAAACCATGATGCTGCCACCACCATGTTTGACAGTGGGGATGGTGTGTTCAGGGTGATGAGCTGTGTTGCTTTTACGCCAAACATAACGTTTTGCATTGTTGCCAAAAAGTTCAATTTTGGTTTCATCTGACCAGAGCACCTTCTTCCACATGTTTGGTGTGTCTCCCAGGTGGCTTGTGGCTTGACACACTTTTTATGGATTATCTTTAAGAAATGGCGTTCTTCTTGCCACTCTTCCATAAAGGCCAGATTTGTGCCATATACGACTGATTGTTTTCCTATGGACAGAGTCTCCCACCTCAGCTGTAGATCTCTGCAGTTCATCCAGAGTGATCATGGGCCTCTTGGCTGCATCTCTGATCAGTCTTCTCCTTGTATGAGCTGAAAGTTTAGAGGGACGGCCAGGTCTTGGTAGATTTGCAGTGGTCTGATACTCCTTCCATTTCAATATCGCTTGCACAGTGCTCCTTGGGATGTTTAAAGCTTGGGAAATCTTTTTGTATCCAAATCCGGCTTTAAACTTCTTCACAACAGTATCTCGGACCTGCCTGGTGTGTTCCTTGTTCTTCATGATACTCTCTGCGCTTCTAACGGACCTCTGAGACTATCACAGTGCAGGTGCATTTATACGGAGACTTGATTACACACAGGTAGATTGTATTTATCATCATTAGTCATTTAGGTCAACATTGGATAATTCAGAGATCCTCACTGAACTTCTGGAGAGAGTTTGCTGCACTGAAAGTAAAGGGGCTGAATAATTTTGCACGCCCAATTTTTCAGTTTTTGATTTGTTAAAAAAGTTTGAAATATCCAATAAATGTCGTTCCACTTCATGATTGTGTCCCACTTGTTGTTGATTCTTCACAAAAAAAATACAGTTTTATATCTTTATGTTTGAAGCCTGAAATGTGGCAAAAGGTCGCAAAGTTCAAGGGGGCCGAATACTTTCGCAAGGCACTGTATAGGTCTGTAGCAGTTTCGGTCAAGAGAGTCCCCCCCTTTGAAGAGGGGGATCAATGAAGCTGCTTTCCAATCTTTGGGAATCTCAGACGACACGAGAGGTTGAACAGGCTAGTAATAGGGGTGGCAACAATTTCGGCAGATCATTTTTTAGAAAGAAAGGGTCCAGATTGTCTAGCCCGGTTGATTTGTAGGGGTCCAGATTTTGCAGCTCTTTCAAAACATCGGCTGACTCGATTTGGGTGAAGGAGAAATGGGGAAGGCTTGGGCGAGTTGCTGTGGGGGGTGCAGTGCTGTTGACCGGGGTAGGAATAGCTAGGTGGAAAGCATGGCCAGCCGTAGAAAAATGCTTATTGAAATTCTCAATTATAGTGGATTTATCAGTGGTGACAGTGTTTCCCATCTTCAGTGCAGTGGGCAGCTGGGAGGAGGTGTTCTAATTCTCCATGGACTTTACAGTGTCTCAGAACTTTTTTGAGTTAGTGTTGCAGGAAGCAAATTTCTGCCTGAAAAAGCTAGCCTTGGCTTTTCTAAGTGCCTGTGTATAATGGTTTCTAGCTTCCTTGAACAGCTGCATATCACGGGGGCTGTTCGATGCTAATGCAGAACGCCATAAGATGTTTTTGTGTTGGTTAAGGGCAGTCAGGTCTGGGGAGAACCAAGGGCTATATCAGGTTCCTGGTTCTAAATTTCTTGAATGGGGCATGCTTATTTAAGATGGTTAGGAAGGCATTTAAAAATCCTTCCAGGATTCCCCGGCCAGGTTGATTAGAAAGGCTTGCTCGCTGAATTGTTTCAGGGAACGTTTGACAGTGATGAGTGGAGGTCGTTTGACCGTTGACCCATTACGGATGCAGGCAATGAGGCAGTGATTGCTGAGATATTGGTTGAAGACAGCAGAGGTGTATTTAGAGGGCAAGTTGGTTAGGATGATATCTATGAGGGTGCCCGTGTTTAAGGCTTTGGGGAGGTACCTGGTAGGTTCATTGATCATTTGTGAGATTGAGGGCATCAAACTTAGATTGTAGGATGGCTGGGGTGTTAAGCATTTTCCAGTTTAGGTCTCCTAGCAGCACGAGCTCTGAAGATAGATGGGTGCAATCAGTTCACATATGATGTCCAGAGCACAGCTGGGGGCAGATATAGCCCCACACACTTTGCAAAAGCACAGCCCCCACACCACACGAGGGATATCTTCAAACCACCAACTTACTACCCCTGAGACAAGGCTGAGTGTAACCCTTGAAGGTCTCCCCCACGGAGCGAACTCGAGGGGGGCGCCAACCCGGGCAGAAAGATCACGTCAGTGACCCAACCCACTCAAGTGATGCACCCCTCCTAGGGATAGCATGGAAGAGCACTAGTAAGACATTTTCAGATATTACACGTTTCTAATTTTGACAGAGTGGTTTCATTTCAAGCTTAATTGTACTGTTCGCTAGCTAACGTTAGCTGGCTGGCTCCCAAGCTGAGCCATTTGCTTTTCTAGTTAGAGCCTAATGCAAGCTAGCTAACGTTGAACCTGGTTGGTTAGCTCCCATCATTTTGGCATTGTTGGCACTTTGTTCATTGTTGTTTAACTAGCTGGCTCATTCGCTAACGTGACGTGTTGGATCTTAAATGTTGTTTCCCTAGCTAGCTATATGTCTTAAGCTAAAGTGTACTGTTAGCTAGCTAGTTAACATTAGCTGGCTGGCTCCCTAGCTGACGTTATTTGTTTCCAAGAGCCGGTTGCTTATTTAGTTAGAGCCAAATGTTAGCTAGCTAACATTGAACCTGGTTGGTTAGCTTCCAGGACTGTGGCATTGTTGGCACTGTTCATTTGTTGTTTAACTAGATAACGTTAGCTGGCTGGCTCGTTAGCTAACGTTACGTGATGTGTGTACAACAACCGTTGAATATGGCTGTGTCATTAAACGTCTGCAAAAAAGAGTAATGAAATTGTTGCCAGCAGAGCTGGTTAGACTGTTTTCATGTTATCCAGAGGTAACTAAATCATTGGCCAGAGCCTCAAGTGTGCGGTCAGAGAGCGCTCCGAGATGGGTGGGGCTAAAGCTTAAGATGGTGTGAACAATGCTGAATGGGTGTTAACAAAAGAGCTCTTCACTAGATACCAAAACATTCAAATGCGTTTTTCTCAAAAGTGAGATTACGGATTGAACAACTTTCAAAGCAGAATTACTTTCACATTGTTCCTCAAATGCAGTGTATGATATACCATTTTGTAGCTCTGAGTCTCTACTTTAATCCAATGTAAAAAAAAAAACACAAATTCAAGTTTTGCTATGCAAGACCGGGGGGGTTCTAGTCAAGATTTTAGCAGCAGTGTTTAGCACTAACTTAAGTTTATTTAGTGCTTTATCTGGGTTGCCCGGAAAGTAGAGCATTTCAATTAGTCTAATCTAGACGTGACAAAAGCATGGATTATTTTTTCTGCATCATTTTTGACAAACATTTTCAGATTTTTGCAATGTTATGAAGATGGAAAAAATATGTTGTTAAAATGTTATGTTCCTCAGAGTACCAGTCAAATGTTTGGACACACCTACTCATTCAAGGGTTTTTCTTTATTTTCAAAACTAACAAATGCCACATATCATGTAGTAACCAAAAAAGTGTTAGAAAAATCCAAATATATTTGAGATTCTTCAAAGTTACCACCCTTTGCCTTGATGACAGCTTTGTACACTTGGCATTCTCTCAACCAGCTTTACCTGGAATGCTTTTCCAACAGTCTTGAAGGAGTTCCCACATATGCTGAGCACTTGTTGGCTGCTTTTCCTTCACTATGCGGTCAAACTCATCCCAAACCATCTCAATTGGGTTCTAAATAAATCACAGCCAGTGTCACCAGCTAAGCACCATCAAACCTCCTCCATGCTTCATGGTGGGAACCACACATGCAGAGATCATATGTTAACCTACTCTGCATCTCACAAAGACACAATGGTTGGAACCAAAAATCTCATCAGACCAAAACACAGATTTCCACCAGTTTAATGTCCATTGCTCATGTTTCTTGGCACAAGCAAGTCTCTTCTTCTAATTGGTGTCCTTTAGTAGTGGTTTCTTTGCAGCAATTAGACCATGAAGGCCTTATTCATGCAGTCTCCTCTGAACTGTTTATGTTGAGATGCGTCTGTGACTTGAACTCTGAAGCATTTATTTGGGCTGCAATCTGAGGTGCAGTTAACTGAAATGAATATATCCTCTGCAGCAGAGGTAACTATGGGTCTATCTGTGGAGGTCCTCATGAGAGCCAGTTTCATCATACTGCTTGATGGTTTTTTGCGTCTGCACTTGAAGAAATTTTCCGGATTGACTGACCTTCATGTCTTAACGTCTAGCGTCGAGCAATCCCGTATCTGGGAGCATAATCATAGCCTCAAGCTCATTACCATAACACAACGTTTCCTATTCATGAAAATCGCAAATGAAATGAAATAAATATATTGAAACACAAGCTTAGCCTTTTGTTAACAACACTGTCATCTCAGATTTTCAAAATATGCTTTAGCCAAAGCTACACAAGCATTTGTGTAAGAGTTTTGATAGCCTAGCATAGCATTAAGCCTAGCATTCAGCAGGCAACATTTTCACAAAAACAAGAAAAGCATTCAAATAAAATCATTTACCTTTGGGTTTCGCCTGTAACATCAGTTCTGTGGCACTCACAGACAATATCTTTGCAGTTTTGGAAACGTCAGAGTGTTTTCTTTCCAAAGCTGTCAATTATATGCATAGTCGAGCATCTTTTCGTGACAAAATATCTTGTTTAAAACGGGAACGTTTTTCATCCAAAAATTAAAAGATCGCCCCCTATATCGAAGAAGTTAAAGTAATGATGGACTGTCGTTTCTCTTTTCTTATTTGAGCTGTTCTTACCATAATATGGACTTGGTCTTTTACCAAATAGGGCTATCTTTTGTATACCAAACCTACCTTGTCACAACACAACTGATTGGCCCAAACACATTAAGTAGGAAAGAAATTCCACAAATGAACTTTTAACAAGGCACACCTGTTAATTGAAATTAATTCCAAGTGACTACCCCATGAAGCAGGTTGAGAGAATTCCAAGAGTGTGCCATGCTGTCATCAAGGCAAAGGGTGTCTACTTTGAAGAATCTCAAATATATCAGATATTTTGATGTTAACACTTTTTTGGTTACTACATGATTCCAAATGTGTTGTTTCATAGTTTTGCTGTCTTCACAATTATTCTACATATGTAGAAAATAGTAAAAATAAAGAAATACCCTTGAATGAGTAGGTGTGTCCAAACTTTTGACTGGTACTATATAAATATTTCCTGCGCTTTCTTTTGTATCCTAGATATAGGACAAACACTTCAAAACGTTGTTTCTTTTGATTATATTTTGTATTTTTTTTTGCCATGAATAGTTTTCAATGCGTTTCTCTGGGCTATATTATTAAAAGCCAAATTCAATATTTTGTCTTTTTTTTTTAGTACTTTTTGGGGATACCTAAAGTGCTCCTAAAATAAATAGTCAAGTAAATGATCCATTCTACGACAGTCCTAAAACAAATACACATGTCAACTTAACTTGTAGAGGATGTCAGAAGATTTTAATCTGCTGGGACCTGACCTGTTTGGAAATGTGTTAATAGGATAATTCTTTATGACCCTATTTGTTGTTTTCAGCAAGTTAGCACTTATCAGTTCAATGACAAATACACATGTACAATTGAAATTCTGTGGATAATGTAAGATGGCAATACTCTTTGTAACATGACTGTATATAGAAAATAACACACATGAACATATGAAACGTGCACAACATATTCAGGTAAGTAATGTGGTGGAATGTATTTGTCTCTTGTTCTGTCCTGTAGTGGTGCTGATGGAGAATGGGGATGTCTATACGTTTGGCTACGGTCAGCATGGCCAGCTTGGACACGGAGACGTCAACTCAAGGTAACCACTGACATGCACGAATGCAAAAATGTTAAACATTTGGACACTAAAAAACAGTTCTAGATGTTCTGTTCAGATAAGGAATAGGTGTTAATAGTGTAGCATAACAGTGTTTTCCACAAGTACATAGAGTAGCAACCCGTTGGGGCTTGCCTCTCAGATTGGAAATATTTAAAGTGGTAGACCCACATGCTCACACCCCCATCGCTAGTGCCTGCATTATTGTTTGCCACATGGCCTTAAATTATACCAATTTGTTTTTCTCGTTTGCCCATGCTATTTCAATAATAAATCATTTGATTTTTCAATTGTTAATGATGGCGGATTGATTGATTTTCAAGTTAAGTACACTTGTTTGCAAGATGAGTGAGAAGACAATTATCCAGCCCATTGGGTATTTCGCTACACTGCCATATGCCATGTTTTGAAATATGCAGACTGATGGGTTAAAAGAACGTTAACCTCTAGCGATGAGCAATCCCGTATCCGGGAGCGTAATCATAGCCTCAAGCGCATTACCATAACGCATCGTTTCCTATTCATGAAAATCGCAAATGAAATGAAATAAATATATTCAAACACAAGCTTAGCGTTTTGTTAACAACACTGTCATCTCAAATTTTCAAAATATGCTTTTCAACCAAAGCTACATCAGCATTTGTGTAAGCGAATTGATAGCCTAGCATAGCATTAAGCCTAGCATTCAGCATGCAACATTTTCACAAAAACAAGAAAAGCATTCAAATAAAATAATTTACCTTTGAAGAACTTCAGATGATTTCAATGACGAGACTCTCAGTTAGATAGCAAATGTTCATTTTTTCCCAAAATATGATTTGTGTTGGCGAAATAGCTCCGTTTTGTTCATCACGTTTGGCTAAGAAGAAGACCGGAAAATGCAGTCACTACAACGCCAAACTTTTTTCCAAATTATCTCCATAATATCGACAGAAACATGGCAAACGTTGTTTAAAATCAATCCTCAAGGTGTTTTTCACATATCTATTCGATAATATATCAGTCGTGACAGTTGGTTTCTCATCAGAAGCAAAAGGAAAAATTCTGCAGCTGGAGATTACGCAATAATTGCAACGGAGGACACCAAGCGACCACCTGGTAGATGTAGTCTCTTATGGTCAATCTTCCAATGATATGCCTACAAATACGTCACAATGCTGTCGACACCTTGGGGAAGCGACAGAAAGCCTAAGCTCATTCATGGCCCATTCACAGCCATATAAGGAGTCATTGGCATGAGGCGGTTTCTCATGCGGCACTTCCTGATTGGATTTTTATCTGGGTTTCGCCTGTAACATCAGTTCTGTGGCACTCACAGACAATATCTTTGCAGTTTTGGAAAGTCAGTGTGTTTTCTTTCCAAAGCTGTCAATTATATGCATAGTCGAGCATCTTTTTGTGACAAAATATCTTGTTTAAAACGGTAATGTTTTTAATCCAAAAATTAAAATAGCGCCCCCTATATCCAAGAAGTTAAGATTGTAATTCATTGAAACAGCCAGCTTTCTAGCTCCGCCCATAACTTGTGGATTTTATAGCATTTCCAGAATGCATGGATTATTGATTTAATGTTTGTTTTACACTTAAGGCATGACTCTTGCTGTTGTGCTGTAGAATTTGTGAATTTGGGCTCCTGTATAATACATTCTATACATTAGTTTATACTGGGTTACCCGTACATTTTTGTTAATTGTACTTTCATTAGTTATGCTCTAACATTCCCTCCATCTTGTTCCAACATCATCTATTGTTAAGTCTTGGTTCTAATAGTTTATATTTCTTTCTAAGAGCTTGTTAGTTTGATATGCTCTCTGCAAGTTTTTGTATATCTTTATTTGGTAACACTTTACACCCAGCGTCCTAACACTATTTACAGTGCATGTATTCAGACCTCTTCGCTTTTTCCGCATTTTGTTACGTTAGCCTTATTCTAAAATTTATTAGAAAAAAAAATCCTCATCAAACTGTTTCCTGTGATGATAAAGTGAAAACATATTTTTAGAATAAAAAATAAATAAAATATAAAAAACCCGAAAGACTCTTATTTACGTAAGAATTCAGACCCTTTGCTATGAAACTTGCAATTGAGCTCAGGTGCATCCTGTTTCCATTGATCATCCTTGAGATGTTTCTACAACTTGATTCGAGTCCACCTGTTTAAAATTAAATTGATTGGACATGATTTGGAAAGACACCTGTCTGTATAAGGTCCCACAGTTGACAGTGCATTTCAGAGCAAAAACCAAGCCATGAGGTTGAAGTAATTGTCCGTAGAGCTCCGATACAGGATTGTGTCCAGGCACAGATTTGGGGGAAGGGTATCAAACAGTATTTGCAGCATTTAAGGACCCCATGAACACAGTGGCCTCCATCATAGTTAAATGGAAGAAGATTGGAACCACCAAGACTCTACCTAGAGCTGGTCTCCAGGCCAAACTGAGCAATCGGTTGAGAAGCACCTTGGTCAGGGAGGTGACCATGAACCCGATGGTCACTCTGAAAGAGCTCCGTAGTTTCTTTGTGGAGATGGTAGAACCTTCCAGAAGGACAATTATCTCTGCAGCCCCCCACCAATCAGGCCTTTATGCTAGTGGCCAGTCAGAAGCCACTCCTCAGTAAAAGGCACATGACAGCCTGCTTGGAGTTTGCCAAAAGGCATCTAAAGGACTCTGGCCATGAGAAACAAGATTCTCTGGTCTGATGAAACAAAGATTGAACTCGGGCCTAAATGCCAATCGTCACGTCTGGAGAAAACCTGGCACCATCCCTACGGTGAAGAATGGTATTGGCAGCATCGTGCTGTGGGGATGTTTTTCAGCGGCAGGGACTGGGAGACTAGTCCGGATCGAGGGAAAGATGAACTGAGCAAAGTACAGAGAGATCCTTGAAGAGAACCTGCTCTAGAGCGCTCAGACTGGGGCAAAGGTTCACCTTCCAAAAGGACAATGACCGTAAGCACACAGCCAAGACAATGCAGGAGTGGCTTCGGGACAAGTCTCTGAATCTCCTTGAATGGCCTAGCCAGAGCCAGAACCCGATCGAACATCTCTGGAGAGACCTGAAAATAGCTGTGCAGTGACGCTCCCCATCCAACCTGACAGAGCTTGAGAGGATCTGCAGAGAACAATGGGAGAAACTCCCCAAATACAGGTTTGCCAAACTTGTAGCGTCATACTCAAGAAGACTCGAGGCTGTAATTGCTGCCAAAGATGCTTCAACAAAGTACTGAGTAAAGGCTTTGAATGCTTATGTAAATGTGATATGTCAGTTTTTTTTTTTGGTAAATTTGCAAGAAATTCTAAATATATTTTTGTCATTATAGGGTATTGTGTGTAGATTGATGAGGGAAAAAAGCTATTTAATACATTTTAGAATAAAGTGTTAACGTAACAAAATGTGGAAAAAGTCTAGGGGTCTAATACTTTCCAAATGCACTCGAGGTTTTCCACGTCTTGTTACGTTACAGCCTTATTATAAAATGGATGAAATGCATGTTTTTCCTCATCCACACAATACCCCATAATTACAAAGCGAAAACAAGTTTTACATTTTTAGCAAATGTATTAAAAATAAAAAACATATCTTACTTACATAATTATTCAGCCCCTTTGCTATGAGACTTGAAATTGAGCTCAGCTGTATCCTGTTTCCATTGATCATCCTTGAAATGTTTCTACAACTTGATTGGAGTCTACCTGTTAAATTCAATTGGTTGGACATGATTTGGAAAGGCACACACCTGTCTATATACTGTACACAACAATGTCAAAAGTATGTGGACACGTTCTCGTTGAACATCTCATTCCAAAATCATGGGCAGTAATATGGAGTTGGTCCCCCCTTTGCTGCTTACAACAGCATCCAATCTTCTGGGAAGGCTTTCCACTAGATGGTAGAACATTGCGGCGGGGACTTGCTTCCATTCAGTCACGAGCATTAGTGAGGTCGGCGCTGATGTTTGGCGATTTGGCCTGGCTCGAGGTCAGTGTTCCAATTCATCCCAAAGGTGTTGGATTGAGTTGAGGTCAAGGCCAGTCAAGTTTTTCCACACCGATCTCGACAAACCATTTATGTATGGACCTCGCTTTGTGCACGGGAGCATTGTCATGCTGAAACAACAAAGGGCCTTCCCCAAAATGAATGAATGTCATTGTATGCTGTAACGTTATGATTTCCTTTCACTGGAACTAAGGGGCCTAGCCCGAACCATGAAAAACAAGCCCAGACCATTATTCCTCCTCCACCAAACTGTACAGTTGTCACAAGGCATTAGGGAAGGCAGCATTCTCCTGGCATCCGCCAAACCCAGATTCATCCGTCGGACTGCCAGATGGTGAAGTGTGATTCATCACTCCAGAGAACGCGTTTCCACTGTTCCAGAGTCCAATGGCGGCGAGCTTTACACAACTACCACCGACGCTTGGCATTGCCCATGGTGATCCATGGATTTTGGTTGGGGCATTGCAGGATTGTGTGCAACTGCTAACCCATTCCATGAAGCTTCTGCCGAAAAGTTATTTTGCTGAAGTTGCTTCCAGGGGCCGTTTGGAACTCGGTAGTGAGTGTTGCAACCGAGGACTATTTTTATGCGCATCAGCACTAGGCAGTCCCGTTCGATGAGCTTGTGTGGCGTACCACTTCACGGCTGAGCCGTTGTTGCACCTAGACACTTCCACTTAACAATAACAGCACCATTATAGATGGCGCCGGAGGAGATGGCTGCCGTTTTATGGATTCCTAACCCTGTGTTTTTTCGCGTTATTTGTCCCATAATGTGTCTGCCACTGTCTCTTATGACTGAAAAGAGCTTCTGGATATCAGGACAGCGATTATTCTCCTCGTACTGGACAAATATTTTTTTCTTTAACGAGTCGAATGCAAAGGGTTTACTTCAGACACCCGACAAGGACCAAATCCCCGTCATTTACATGAAGAAAAGACTGCGATATCGGGGATGTAGGTCGGGGTAGAGAATCTCATGATAAGCTGTTGACCACACTATTTACCAAGATAGTTTGAATCTATATTTTTCTTGGTTGTCTATTTACCACCACAAACCAATGCTGGCACTATGACTACACTCAACGAGCTGTATAAGGCCATAAGCAAACAAGAACATGCTCATCCAGAGGCGGTGCTCCTACTGGCCGGGGACTTTAATGCAGGGAAACTATAATCTATTTTACCTCACTTCTACCAGCATGTTACCTGTGCAACCAAAGGGGAAAACAACTCTACACCACCTTTACTCCACACACAGAGACGTATACAAAGCTCTCCCTCGCCCTCCATTTAGCAAATCTGAACATAACTCTATCCTCCTGATTCCTGCTTACAAGCGAAAACTAAAGCAGGAAGTACCAGTGACTTGACCAATACGGAAGTGGTCAGATGAAGCAGATGCTAAACGACAAGACTGTTTTGCTAGCATAGACTGGAATATGTTCCGGGATTCTTATGATGAAATTGAGGAGTATTATCAAACTATCAAATTACACCGGCTCCGATGCTCATCGGATGTTGCAGGGCTATTATGGACCACAAAGGGAAGCACAGCCGCGAGCTGCCCAGTGACACGAGCCAACCAGATGAGCTAAATTACTTCTATGCTCGCGTCGAGGCAAGCGACACTGAAGCATGCATGAGAGCATCAGCTGTTCCGTACGACTGTGTGATTACGCTCTCCATAGCAAGTGTGAGTAAGACCGTTAAACATGTCGACATTCAGAAGTCTGCAGGGCCAGACTGATTACCAGGACGTGTATGCAAGCGCTTACCAACTGGCAAGTGTCTTCACTGACATTTTCAACCTCTCCCTAACAGAGTCTGTAGTAACAATATTTTTCAAGCAGACTTCTATAGTCCTTGTGCCCAAGAACACCAAGGTAATCTGCCTAAATGATTACCGCCCCGTAGCACTCACGTCTGTAGCCATGAAGTGCTTTGAAAGGCTGGTCATGGCTCACATCAACACCATTATCCCATAACCCCAAGACCTACTCCAATTTGCATACTGCCTCAACAGATCTACAGATGATGCAATCTATTGCACCTCACATTGCCCTTTCCTACCTGGACAAAGGGAACACCTTACTTGAGAATGCTATTCATTGACTACAGCTCAGTATCACATAACATCGCTCCCAATGGTGTGTTTCACGCTAATTTGTATTATGGGACAAACATTTGTGCGAAGCCTACTGCCTTGTGCACCTTGCTGCGCTTATAATATGTAGAAATAATAGTTTAGGCCTATCAACATTTTATGCTAAACGATCTCATCTGTTGCATAATCGTCATTGCTTTTTACTTTTTGGGGATGTATCCTAGGCCTACTGGTTGTATGAATTTGGCATCTATCGTCCCACCACTGTCCCAGAGTCTGTTTGGAATAAGCTATTTCTTTCTTGCACAGAACAAGCTGACCAATAGAATAGGTACACTTTTCTACTATGGGGGATAGTAGATAGACATTGGCTAGTGATTTTGCTGTTCGTTACTCATCTTGTTGGCTGAGGAAAGCACACTGCTCGTGCGCTTCAACGAGCTTCTGCGTAGCCAGGTGCTAAAATAGAACTTGGTTCTATTTGTGAAGTTTAAAGCGCTGCAAATCCCGCATCTCCCATCCCCTCATTGGTTTTTAGGGGCATATACCCACATGGGTGATTGCAAGATGAACTGAGTTCATCTTGTGGTTGCCAAACGGTGGTTGCCAGCCGCCATATAAAGTCTGAAGAAGAAGCCTGAAGGAGGTGAGATTACTAGAAACAAGCTCGGTTTACCCTTTTATCTGTGGATTAATTGAGTTGAGGACCTTGTGCATTTCAGGTAAAATAACAACCCAATTTTTATATCCCAGGACAAATTAGCTATCAACAGCAAGCTAGCTAGCTAAATTGCCATAAATGTTTAATGCTTTTCGTCCTGTCCCCAAATTATTGTAGTTGGTTGAGTTATTTTTTATATTTCAACCTGCATCTGGTGTGGGTGGGAAAAATCAACATCAACGGACACACGTATTGTCATCATGTTAGAATAGGGCTATGCTATATCAGTCTATATTTCTTCTCCTTTGCACAAAAAAATGCATTTTATTTACACGTTTCATGCAATTCTACTACACTTTATGACCGAAGACATTTGCCTAATATTTTTTTTTATTCTACCAAAATTACATGGTAGCCTACTCTGCTGACACTGACAAACAGATCAATAAAAACAATGTTGTCTGATCCATATACAGTGGGGAGAACAAGTATTTGACACACTGCCGATTTTGCAGGTTTTCCTACTTACAAAGCATGTAGAGGTCTGTAATTTTTATCATAGGTACACTTCAACTGTGAGAGACGGAATCTAAAGCAAACATCCAGAAAATCACATTGTATGATTTTTAAGTAATTCATTTTCATTTTATTGCATGACAAAATTATTTGATCACCTACCAACCAGTAATAATTCCGGCATTCACAGACCTGTTAGTTTTTATTTAAGAAGTCCTCCTGTTCTCCACTCATTACCTGTATTAACTGCACCTGTTTGAACTCGTTACCTGTAAATACTTGTTGTCCCCACTGTATTAGGCCTACGAAAAGGGGACACACAAATACAATATGATGTCCATCTAACCTGGAGGAGGAAATTATTGTCCAAAAACAAACAAAAGTGGCACTGACCCAAGACTGTGAATATGCACACTTACCGGGGATATGGCTGATGTTCTCAACTGGTGCTAATAAGAAGGCTAATTTTCATTCAATTAAGTTAAGAATTCTGATAACTAAAACACAGATTGTATTATTTTGATTGCCTTCTCTTTACAGCAATAGCCATTTGTTTCCCAAACTATTTGCTGCGCGCTCTGCCCAAAACGCGGGCCTTTCCGACTGCAGACTTTGCCGTTTAAAACAATCAGCAGGTTTTATATTTTTATAAAACTTGTTTTAAAGCTGTTAATCCTCTGTGGTCAAATCATAATATCTGGTGTAGTAGCCTATTTTGAATGATTTGATTTATTTATGTATAGACAGGAGAAAGCTAATTAGGCTATATAATTTTGGCTAATTACTTTAAGGAAAGCTTAACTTCTACTCGCCTTATGGACGTATTCTGACATCTTCAAATTACTCATCGGATGTTGGTAAGAATGATGCACACAGTTGCATCCGAGTTGCATGTTCTGTTCAAATGAATATTCATCAACTAAATGTGATTTCTGTCATTCTGAGAACCATGGGTGGATGCCCAGGTTACGCAACCAATGGTAATAAAAAAAAAAAAAGTCCAGTAAATTTAAATCCTGCCGGTCTAACATGAGGACTGTTTTCCTCAGAAAATGTTGTTTCCTTGCCACGATACCTCAGAGTATCGCGATACTGGTATCATGACAACACTGGTCCCGTAATGTTTAACCTCAGTTTGTTGGCGGGGGGGGGGGGGGGGGGGTGTAAAGGCTGTCCTTGAACCTGGGTAATGAATTATTTAATTACTCTGTGCCTTTGTAGGGGCTCTCCCACGCTGGTGCAGGCCCTCCCAGGTCCGAGTGTCCAGGTGACAGCTGGTAGTAACCACACAGCTGTGCTCCTCATGGACGGACAAGTCTTCACCTTCGGCAGCTTCTCGGTACGCCACGCAGCTGTTCTGGTCTATGCCCCTACGGTTTCGAGTTTAGATGTATTTTTTTACACAATGTGATTTTTGTCACTTTTTTTCTTGATGAACTAAAACCATTTAATTGTATCTAACCCCAACCATAATCCTTAATTTTCATTATTGACCTTGTTGTAATGGTCACATCTTTGTTTTTCCTCAGAGTGCAATGTTACGTTAAAACGCAATGCCATACCAATACCATATTGTCTAAATCTATTATTTACTGAAGTCCATACACATTCTTATTGAATGCATATAGATTAATATTGTGACCACAGAATGGGGATACTGACTTCTCTTCTTTGTCTTGTCTGATCCTGGTTGTTTTACCTATTGTTGAATGCAGTGATTTCTAAATCATTCTATATGAGATGACTGACACGACTAAATGACTGAAGTGTAATTTCTAAAATGTTATACACCTCTCCACAGAAAGGGCAGCTGGGTCGGCCAATCCTGGATATGCCCTACTGGAACGCCAAGCCTTCCCCCATGCCCAACATTGGTGCCAAGTATGGCCGCAAGGCCACCTGGATCGGGGCCAGTGGGGACCAGACCTTCCTGAGGATCGACGAGGCCCTAATCAACTCGCACGTCCTTGCTACCTCCGAGATCTTTGCCAGCAAACACATCATTGGTAAGTAGCACACACTCTGCTCACTCAGGTCATAACCTGAACCTGAGATCAGGACTTGTATTCAAAAAGTGTCTCAAATTAGTAATGCTGATCTAGAAGTTTGGCCTTCTAGATCTTAATTAGAAGATTACATGGACGTGGGGACCTGATCCTAGAATAGCACTGTTACTCGGAGACACTTTGTGAATATAGGCCCTGAGCGCATCTCAAACTTTCAAGCAAAACTCCCATTGACATAAATGTGTGATTCACATTCAAGTTAGGATTGGTCCTTTACTCAAATGTCTTTATGTAGAAATATCTTATTTTGTGTGAATATATTACACAAAATATATAATATTTAGATTAAACAATGAACTATCTCATATTCCATTTTAGCTATCCTTTCTTAAAAATGTACCTCAACAAAAAACCGCATTAGCCTTTAAAGTGGAACTGACAGCATTTTAGAAACATGAAATCTTATTAAAATCTGTTCATATACACCCCCAGGAAGAATATGACACTTTTGACAAGCGAGCACTTAGATATGTTCATTTTTACATTTTCATAAATTCTTAGTGTTTGGGAATTACTTATACTAAGGTATTTGTGAAGTTCTATAGCAATAGAGTAGGAAAGGGGCCATGCGTTAGGACAATTAATAGACACTGCAGTAATTAAAACCTAATAAAAACGTATGTCTCACACAAGACCGGAGTCTACTCAGACAGGTGCGCCTTAGTCAATCAGAGCTACAGTAGGCCTTTATGCAAACAAGCCATTTTCCACAAAGGACTTCCGTAATTCACTTTGAACTGGACTGTGTGTTTTCAGGCAGTATTAACAGTGTGACTTTAGGTCATTAGAACGCATTCGCCAAAAGCCACAAAATACACCTGAATGGATTTCTGCAAATATGTAAATACCACGGGAGTCCTCTTACATCTGGGAACTTTGCAGTCCAATTGATCAAACAACCATGAAGGAAGGCTCTCTCTCCCTCAGTTACGCACAACAACAAGATCAACAACTAATGCTAGCCAGAGCAAGATTACCTAAAATATAATGAAGGAACATATGATATGAACTCAACTTTTTCAGCTAGTTGACTGTCAAAATTGCACAGATAAACCATGGGAAATTGTAGCCTACTCATCCTTCTGCAGCTTGCCTGCCAATGCATTCATTCTTGTCCCAACCAAGCACCCAAGCTAACTGGCCAAAGTTGTCTAGCTTGCTAGCCAGCTACTTTTTTTAAATGTATTTTTTTATTGAACCTTTATTAAACTTGGAAAATCAGTTAAGAACAAATTCTTATTTACATGGCGGCCTACCCCGGGCCAAACTCAGCCTATGGGACTCCCAATCACGGCCGGTTGTGATACAGCCTGGAATTGAATCATGGTCTGTAGTGACAGCTCTAGCACTGAGATGCAGTGCCTTAGACCGCTGCGCCACTCGGGAGCCCTCTTTCAGACACATGAGAGAACACCTCACTCTGACCATTTTGCTCGCTGTAGCAGAGCTGGTTACATGTTATCTACATTGTTTGTGACGATTACTTTTTTTGCCTACGTTTACTGACACCTGTCATCTAATGGGTGTTAGGCGTTTGTAAATTCATCAGTTATTCTGCGCTCTGCCACACTCAGATGAGAGTGCTCTGAAATCGGAGTAGATAGCCAGATTGAATTTGCAAACGCAAGAGATATGCTAACTGGATAACAGTCTAAATAAATGACACCTGTGTCTCTAGCTGTGTAATGCCACCGAAAACGATATGACGGGATAAAGTCAGTCACTCACCCACTCCTCCAATGACATTACATGACATCCTCCTAATAGCTAACTAACGTTAGGCTCCGTGCTTTTAGCTTGTAAAGTGTTGGTCCCATGTTTCATGAGCTAAATAATAAAAGATCCCAGAGTATTTCTCCTTTGTCAAGATAATCCATTTACCTGACAGGTGTGGCATATCAAGAAGCTGATTAAACAGCATGATCATTACACAGGTGCACCTTGTGCTGGAGACAATAAGAGGTCACTCATTTTTGTCACGCAACACACACAGTGCAACAGATGTCCCAAATTTTGAGGGAGTGTGCACTTGGCATGCTGCCTGCAGGGTTGTCCACCAAAGCTGTTGCCAGAGAATTGAGTGTTAATTTCTCTACCATAAGCCGCCACCAACTTTGTTTTAGAGAATTTGGCAGTACGTCCAACCAGCCTCACAACCTCAGACCATGTGTAACCACTCCACCCTGCAGGATCGTCTAAGACCAGCCACCCGGACAGCTGATGAAACTGAGGAGTATTTCTTTGTTTTAAAGCCCTTTTGCAGAGAGAAACTCATTCTGATTGGCTGGGTCTGGCTCCCAAGTGGGTGGGCTTATGCCCTCACAGGCCCACCCATTTCTGTGCCCCCTGCCCAGTCATTTGAAATCCATAGATTAGGGGCTAATTCATTTAATCCATTGATGGATTTGCTTATATGAATTGTAAATCGTTAAAATGTTTGCATGTTGCATTTGTTTTCAGTATAGATACACTAGCTTATTAGCCACGTTATGAATGAATTGTTATCATTGCCCTCGCTAGTTTGATTTTATTGACATTCCCAGCCTTACGAACATTTGCCATTTTTGTCTAAAATATTGAAACTGAAACAGTGCATCCCGAATGAAGGCTTCAAACAATGTACCAGGGACTACCAAGAAATGTATTGGTGAATTATATTAATCATGCAGTGAACTGCATCCATCTATTCTGCCAACAATGCCTTGGTGTACGGCATGGAATGTTGAGTCAAATAGAACTTATTTTTAAAAATCAGATAAAATTGTATTTGTCACATGCGCCGAATACAACAGACCTTACAATGAAATCTTACTTAAAAGCCCTTAACCAACAATGCAGTTTTAAGAAACCCCCCCAAAAAGTAAGAGATAATAACAATAGTGGGGCTATATACAGGAGGTACCGGTACAGAGTCAATGTGTTATTGTGTGGGGGGCACCGGTGTTGAGGTAATATGTACAGTTGAAGTCAGACGTTTTACCTCAGCCAAATACATTTAACCTCAGTTTTTCACAAAGATTCCCTGTCTTAGGTCAGTTAGGATCACCACTTTATTTTTAGAATGTGAAATGTCAGAATAATAGTAAAGAGTGATTTATTTCAGCTTTTATTTCTTTCATTACATCCCAGTGGGTCAGAAGTTTACATACACTCAATTAGTATTTGGTAGCATTGCCTTGAAATTGTTTAACTTGGGTCAAACGTTACGGGTAGCCTTCCACAAGCTTCCCACAATAAGTTGGGTGAATTTTGGCCCATTCCTCCTGACAGAGCTGGTGTAACTGAGTCAGGTTTGTAGGCCTCCTTGCTCGCACACACTTAAACTGTAGTCTGGCTTTTTTATGGCGGTTTTGGAGCTGTGGCTTCTTCCTTGCTGAGCGGCCTTTCAGGTTATGTCGATATAGGACTTGTTTTACTGTGGATATAGATACTTTTGTACCTGTTTCCTCCAGCATCTTCACAAGGTCCTTTGCTGTTGTTCTGGGATTTGCACTTTTCACACCAAAGTACATTCATCTCTAGGAGACAGAACGCGTCTCCTTCCTTAGCGGTATGACGGCTGCGTGGTCCCATGGTTTTTATACTTGGGTACTATTGTTTTGTACAGATGAAAGTGGAACCTTCAGGCGTTTGGAAATTGCTCCGAAGGATGAACCAGACTTGTGGAGGTCTACAATTTATTTTCTTAGGTCTTGACTGATTGCTTTTTATTTTCCCTTGATGTCAAGCAGAGGCACTGAGTTTGAAGGTAGGCCTTGAAATCCATCCACAGGAACACCTCCAATTGACTCAAATGATGTCAATTAGCCTATCAGAAGCTTCTAAAGCCATGACATAATTTTGGGGGATTTTCCATGCTGTTTAAAGGCACAGTCAACTTGGTGTATGTAAACTTCTGACCCATTGGAATTGTGATACAGTGAAATAATGTCTGTCTGCAAAAATTTTTTGAAAAATGACTTGTCATGCACAAGGTTAATCTCCTAACCGACTTGCCAAAACTATAGTTTGTTAACCTGTTTGGGATAGGGGGCAGTATTTTCACCTCCGGATGAAAAGCGTGCCCAAAGTAAACTGCCTGCTACTCAGGCCCAGAAGCTAGGATATGAATATAATTGGTAGTTTTGAATAGATAACACTCGAAAGTTTCTAAAACTTAAAATGATGTCTGTAAGTATAATGTAACTTATTTGGCAGGCAAAACCCCGAAGACAGACCATTCAGGAATTTTTGTTTTTAAATTCACTGTGTTTTCATTTGTTTTTCTATGGGAATCTATATTTCTGAGGCATCTGGTTGCAGTTCCTAGGGCTTCCACAAGATTTCAACAGTCTTTAGAAATTGGTTGTTTTTCTTCTGAGTAATTATGAAGTATGGCCTCCTAAGTGTCGAGTCTAGTGTACTGTTGTGTTTGGGGCGCGCGACCTGGCCCTCGCTCCACTTTTATTTTATCCGCTATTGAACACAGTTTATTCCCTCTTAAATTTCAAAATACCTAAAGTTGGATTAGGAATGTTGTTGAAAACCACCAAAAACCCTGAAATCTCCAATGCTAACTAACATTTTCCGCCAAGATGGAACTGCTGAAGGGGGCGGTGTTGCAATCTACTTCAAAGATAGCCTGCAGAGTTCTGTATTACTATCCAAGTCTGTAACCAAACAATTCAAGCTTTTACTTCTAAAAATTAACCTTTCCAGAAACAAGTCTCTCACTGTTGCCGCTTGCTATAGACCTCCCTCTGCCCCCAGCTGTGCCCTCGATACCATATGTGAATTGATTGCTCCCCATCTATCTTCTGAGCTCGTGCTACTAGGTGACCTAAACTGGGACACGCTTAACACCCCGGCCATCCTACAATCCAAGCTTGATGCCCTCAATCTCACATAAATTATCAATGAACCTACCAGGTACAACTCCAAATCCGTAAACCCGGGCACCCTCTTACATGTCATCCTAACTAACTCGCCCTACAACTACACCTCTGCTGTTTTCAATCAAGATCTCAGTGATCACTGCCTCATTGCCTGCATCCGTAATGGGTCTGCGACAAAACGACCACCGCTCATCACTGTCAAACGCTCCCTGAAACACTTCTGCGAGCAGGCCTTTCTATTTGACCTGGCCGGGGTATCCTGGAATGACATTGACCTCATCCCGTCAGTAGATGATGCCTGGGTATTCTTTAACCAGTTGGATATATGGGGCGCTATTTTAATTTTAGGATGAAAAATGTTCCCGTTTTAAACAAGATATTTTGTCACGAAAAGATGCTTGACTATGCATATAATTGACAGCTTTGGAAAGAAAACACTGACGTTTCCAAAACTGCAAAGATATTGTCTGTGAGTGCCACAGAACTGAACAGAACAGGCGAAACTCAGATAAAAATCCAATCAGGAAGTGCCGCATTTTTTGAAAACGCCTCATGCCAATGACTCCTTATATGGCTGTGAATGAGCTACGAATGAGCTTACGTTTTCCACGCGTTCCACAAGGTGTCTACAGCATTGTGACGTCTTTTTAGGCATTTCCCTTGAAGAATGGCTGTAAGGGACCATATATGGCATGTGGTCACATGGTGTCTCCCGCAGAAAACCTTGCGTAAAATACTGAGGTAGTCATTTTTCCAATCGCTTCTTATGAGAAACCAACTGCCTCGACGGATATATTATCGAATACATATGTTAACACCTTGAGGATGGATCCTAAACAACGTTTGCCGTGTTTCTGTCGATATTATGGAGCAAATTTTGAAAAAAGTTTTGGCGTTAAGTATTTTTCGGTCGATTTCTCAGCCAAACAGGATGAACAAACGGGAGCTTTTTCGCCTACAAAAATATTATTTTTGGAAAAAAGGAAGATTTGCTATCTAACTGGGAGTCCCTGAGTGAAAGCATCTGAAGTTCTTCAAAGGTAAATGATTTAATTTGATTGCTTTTCTAATTTTCGTGAAAATGTTGCCTGCTGCCAGCAGAGCCTAGCATAGCATTATGCCATGATAAACTTACACAAATGCTTGTCTAGTGTTGGCTGTAACGCATATTTTGAAAATCTGAGATGACAGTGTTGTGAACAAAAGGCTAAGCTTGTGTTTGAATATTATTATTTCATTTCATTTGCGATTTTCATGAATAGGAAAAGTTGCGTTATGCTAATGCATTTGAGGCTATGATTACGCTCCCGGATACGGATTTGCTAGTTGCAAGAAGTTAAGTGCCTTCCTCACCATCTTAAATAAGCATGCCCCATTCAAAAATATAGTCCTTGGTTCTCTCCAGACCTGTCTGCCCTTGACCAGCACAAAAACATCCTGTGGCGTTCTGCATTAGCATCGAATAGGCCCCGTGATATGCAACTTTTCAGGAAAGTTAGGAACAAATATACACAGGCCGTTAGGAAAGCTAAGGCTAGCTTTTTCAAACAGAAATTTGAATCATGTAGTACTAACTCAAAAAAGTTCTGGGACACTGTAAAGTCCATGGAGAATAAGACCACCTCCTCCCAGCTGCCCACTATTCTGAGGCTAGGAAACACTGTCACTATCTAAATCCATTATAATTGAGAAATTCAATAACCATACCCCGGTCAACTGCCCGGCACCCTCCACAGCAACCCACCAATGCCCCCACCATTTCTCCTTTACCCAAATCAAGATAGCCGATGTTCTGAAAGAGCTGCAAAATCTGGACCCCTACAAATCAGCCGGGCAAGACAATCTGGACCTTCTCTTTCTAAAATTATCTGCCGAAATTGTTGCAACCCCTATTACTAGCCTGTTCAACCTCTCTTTCGTATCATCTGAGATCGCCAAAGATTGGAAAGCTGCCGCGGTCATCCCCCTCTTCAAAGGGTGTGACACTCTAGCCCCAAACTGCTACAGAGCTATATCTATCTTTCTAAGGTCTTCGAAAGCCAAGTTAACAAACAGATTACCGACCATTTCGAATCCCACTGTACCTTCTCCGCTATGCAGTCTGGTTTCAGAGCTGGTCATGGGTGCACCTCAGCAACACTCAAGGTCCTAAACGACATCATAACCTCCATCGATTAGAGACATTACTGTGCAGCCGTATTCATCGACCTGGCCAAGGCTTTCGACTCTGTCAATCACCACATTCTTATTGGAAAGCTCGACAGCCTTGGTTTCTCAAATGATTGCCTCGCCTGGTTCACTAACTACTTCTCAGATAGAGTTCAGTGTGTCAAATCGGAGGGCCTGTTGTCCGGACCTCTGGCAGTCTCTATGGGGGTGTCACAGTGTTCAATCCTCGGGCTGACTCTCTTCTCTGTATACATCAATGTTGTTGCTCTTGCTGCTGGTGATTATCTGGTACACCTCTACGCAGACGCCACCATTCTGTATACTTCTGGCCCCTCGTAGAAGAGGGTGGGGTTGAGGCAATGCAAATAGTCGGTTTTGCTATTTGATTAGCTGTTCAGGAGTCTTATGGCTTTGGGGTAGAAGCTGTTTAGAAACCTTTTGGACCTAGACTTGGCGCTCCGGTACCGCTTGCCGTGTGGTAGCAAAGACAACAGTCTATGTCTAGGGTGGCTGGAGTCTGACAATTTTTAGGGCCTTCCTCTGACACCTGGTATAGAGGTCCTGGATGGCAGGAACCTTGGCCACGGTGATGTACTGGGCCGCACGCACTACCCTCTGTAGTGCCTTGCGGTCATAGGCCGGGCATTTGCCATACCAGGCAGTGATGCAACCCGTCAGGATGCTCTCGATGGTGCAGCTGTAAAATATTTTTGAGGATCTGAGGACCCATGCCAAATCTTTTGTCTCCTGAGGGGGAATAGGTTTTGCTGTGTCCTCTTCACGACTGTCTTGGTGTGCTTGAACCATGTTAGTTTGGTGATGTGGACACCAAGGAACTTGATACTTTCAACTTGCTCCTCTACAGCCTCGTCAATGAGAAACCTCTTATGAAGTTGGTTTTGTAGCATCAACTGGGAATTTTATCTTTTTGACTGATATATATGATTGTTTCATAACTGCAAAGTAGCTCTAATGCTGTCAGTTCCACTTTAAAGGTCCAATGCAGCAGTTGTTATTTCAATATTTAATCATTTCTGGGCAACAATTAAGTACCTTAGTGATTGTTTTCAATTAAAATGCTCAAAAAGTAACAATAAATGCTTCATAGCGAAGAGCAATTTCTCAAGCGAAGATTTAGCTAGGACTGTCGGAGTGGTCTGACTGGGGAAGGGAAAACTGGCTCTTATTGGCAGAGAGGTTTAAATCTTCTTTCTTAATGGACTATTAACTAATTCACCGCCTGCTGATTGTCACCAGGCATACAAAAACTCCATCCCACCAAAACAGGCACAAATTTCAGCCCATCTTTTCAAACTGCTCTTACAACTTAAAGGGCATTACCATTTCACAATTTTAATTCTAACCTCATAATGTATATAAAACACAGGTAAATCACGTTTTTGACTGCACTGTGCTTTTAATTAACCTCTCTTCTCTGTGTCCGTACCAGGCTTAGTCCCCACCTCAGTGTCGGAGCCCCCCCCCTTTAAATGCCTGCTGATCAACAAGCTGGATGGCAGCTGCCGCACCTTCAATGACTCAGAGCAGGAGGACCTGCAGGGCTTCGGCCTCTGTCTTGACCCAGTCTACGACGTCATTTGGAGGTCACTCATTCTCTTTCTCTTTATTTCAATTTTTATCTCTTTCTCTCTATCCCTCCCTATTTCCTGTTCTTCTGAGTTTAGCTGTGTCTCATAGAACATCGTTTTCTATAAATAGGGTGCACTATTAATGTTTTCACACTAATGAGCAGAAACTGGTTACAGATCCTCCATAATTGTTGGAACCATGCTGGAAAGGACAATAGGGAAATAAAAAGCAGAATCAGATCAGTACGGTTTGGGTCAGTCCTGTGGAGTGAATCTAGCATTGGTGATGCTATGTGCGGAGTATGGTATAATTTCAGACTCACTCTCCTTTTAAAGGTGACAGACAGGAAACTCAAAACCCATAGTCATAACCGCAGTGGTTTTAACGGTGTTATTTTTTCTACCACTGTTAAGAGTACTGGTGGGAGTATCAGAGGTAGTTTGTTTGCTTTGACTCGGTGTTGTAAGATATATTCTTATTTTCTAGATTGGAACGTTTAACACACAGAACTGGGCTGTAGGCTATATCGTATTTAACTTTATAAACCAGGTAGTTTGAATTCCAGCCATGTACATATGAGACGACCCACGGCTATGATGCAAAAAATCTTTACTGTTCTATTTCAAGTAGCTCTGTGTTCTTGATATGCCACGGCAAATGTGGAGAAAAGCAATAAGGCATTTATTTAACACATTAATACCCCTTGGTTCTAGCCTAGAGTTTGGTTTGCAAACATGGGGGTTTGTTAAAACCTTTCCGACCTCTGCAACAAAGTTGCAATTTACAAATGCAATCTCCCCTGTAGCCTAACATAGAGAGTGAAGAATGTCTTAACGAGGCAGCAGCTTCACTGAGCCAGCCAGGCGAATAATGCATCAGCATCATTATTATGAATATTTACAAATGTCAATTGAAAACCGCTAAAGCAAACCAAAATGCAGGTAGTTTGACTGATTGTGTTTGTTGTCCATGGCTAATAGCTAGCAATTGACAAGAATGCATAGCAGGACGCCTGCATAGCAACCATTCTTTGATTGCATAGCAAAGATGGAAATAATACGAGTCACAATAGCAAGCAAATTTAGTTCCAGGTGCTGAAAAATACATTCCTATGTTTTTTGGTTTTCATTGTCTTGAGATTGACATTAATCTACAGGATAGAGAGTTTACCATTTTAAACACTACCAGTCAAAAGTTTGGACACACCTACTCATTCAAGGGGTTTTCTTTATTTATAATATTTTCTACATTGTAGAATAATAATGAAGACATCACCTTTGAAATAACACATGTAATTTCTAAAAAAGTGTTAAACAAATCCAATTATTTGAGATTATTCAAAGTAGCCACCCTTTGCCTTGTCCTGACAGCTTTGCACACTCTTGGCATTCTCTCAACCAGCTTCATGAGGTCACCTGGAATGCATTTCAATTAACAGGTGTGCCTTGTTAAAAGTTAATTTGTGGAATTTCTTTCTTTCCTTAAAACCTCTTAAAGGTTAGGGTGCATTTTTTCAACTTTTTGATAAAAAGCGTGCAAAATTTAAACGTCCTGCTACTCATGCCAGGAATATAGCATATGCATATGATTAGTATGTGTGGATAGAAAACACTCTGCAGTTTATACAACTGGTTAAATCATGTCTGTGATTATAACAGAACTTGTGTAGCAGGCAAAACCCCAAGGAAAAACTGTTCAGAAAAAAATCTCTCTGCCGGTTCCCTGTATTGTCTATGTCAAGGGAAAATAGATAGCGCCCAGTTCCTACAGCTTCCACACGATGTCGCGAGTCTTGGGAATTGGGTTGAAGTTAATCCTTGGTGAAATGAAGAATAGGCACTTCCTGTCAGAGGGTACACTCTGGATAGTTATGAAAGAGAGAAAATCGTCCATGTTTTGTTGACTTGCAACTATTGAATACAGATCGCCCCGTCATCAATTTGATCGATTATTAACGTTTACAAATACCTAAAGTTGGATTACAAAAGTAGTTTGAAGTATTTTGGCAAAGTTTATAGGCAACTTTTAATTTTTTTTGCTATGACGCAACGTTTTGGAAAGCTGTTTTTTTCTGGATCAGACAGGCTTTATAAATTGACATTTTGGGTATACATGGACGGATTTAATCGAAAAAAAGAACAAATTTTGATGTTTATGGGACATATTGGAGTGCCAACAAAGAAGCCCGTCAAAGGTAATGCATGTTTTATATTTTATTTCAGCGTTTTGTGTAGCGCCGGCTACGCTAATTATTTTGTTTACGTCTCGGTCATGTGTTTCGGGGGGTGCATGCTATCAGATGATAGCTTCTCATGCTTTCGCCGAAAAGCATTTTTAAAATCTGACATGTTGGCTGGATTCACAACGAGTGTAGCTTTAATTGAGTACCCTGCATGTGTGATTTAATGAAAGTTTGAGTTTTATCGAGTACTATTTGAATTTAGTTCTACACATTTCCCCAGGCTATTGGCTAGGAGAGACGCTAGTCTCAGTGGCCGTAAGAGGTTAATGCTTTTGAGCCAATCAGTTGTGTTGTGACATGGTAGGGGTAGTATACAGAAGATAGCCCTTTTTCGTACAAGACCAAGTCCATATTATGGCAGCTCAAATAAGCGAAGAGAAACGACAGTCCATCATTACTTTAAGACATGAAGATCAATCAAGAAATGTGAAAGTTTCTTCAAGTGCAGTTGCAAAAACCATCCAGCGCTATGATGAAACTGGCTCTCATGAGGACCGCCACAGGAAAGGAAGACTCAGAGTTACCTCTGCTGCAGAGGATAAGTTTGTTACTGTTGCTAGCCTCAGAAATTGCTTCCCAAATAAATGCTTCAGAGTTCAAGTAACAGACACATCTCAACAACAACTGTTCAGAGGAGACTGTGTGAATCAGGCCTTCAAGGTTGAATTGCTGCAAAGAAACCACTACTAAAGGACACCAAAAATAAGAAGAGATTTTTGGTTCCAACCGCGTGTCTTTGTGAGAAGCAGAATAGGTGTACAGCTGACCTCCACGTGTGTGGTTCCCACCGTGAAGCATGGAGGAGGAGTTGTGATGGTGTGGGGGTGCTTTGCTGCTGACACTGTCAGTGATTAATTTAGAATTTAAGGCACACTTAACCAGCATGGCTACCTCAGCATTCTGCATCCATACGCCATCCCATCTGGTTTGAGCTTATTGGGACTATCATTTGTTTTTCAACAGGACAATGACCCAACACACCTCCAGACTGTGAAACGGCTATTTGACGAAGAAGTAGAGTGATGGAGTCAGATGACCTGGTTTGGGATGAGTTGGACTGCAGAGTGAAGGAAAAGCAGCCAACGAGTGCTCAGCAAACTCCTTCAAGATTATTGGATAACATTCCTTGTGAAGCTGGTTGAGAGAATGCCAAGAGTGTGCAAAGCTGTCATCAAGGCAAATGGTGGCTACTTTTAAGAATTTGAAATATAAATTCTATTTTGATTTGCTAAACACTTTTTTGTTACAACATGATATATGTGTTGTTTTATAGTTTTTATGTCATCACTATTCTATAATTTTAAAAAAGAAGAAAAAAAAAACCCTGAATGAGTAGGTGTGTCCAAACTTTTGACTGGTACTGTGTAAGTTCCAACAGAGCCCATTTTCAGCAATATAAGATGTTCTGTGTGTTATTTTGCTTATGATTAGCTGCTATGTGTGACTTTTTGAAAGGTTTGCAATCGCGCCAGTTGACATTAAGTTGTCTACAGTCATGGCTAACAGGCAAGGAAACTGATGGCTTGAGAAATCAGAGATTTGATTTCAAACGGATTTGACCACAATTCACCATATTCCCAATGTCGAAGTTGCTTATGACTGTGATTAAAAGTGGAAAAAAGTAAGGAACTTGTATGTCGGCCCTGTAGACTCCCTAAATTTTATCAGCATATCGATTGCGCAACCAGGGCTGGAAAAACCTTGGATCACTGCTATTCTAACTTCCGCGACGCATATAAGGCCCTGCCCCGCCCTCCTTTCGGAAAAGCTGACCACGACTCCATTTTGTTGATCCCTGCCTACAGACAGAAACAAAAACAAGAAGCTCCCGCGCTGAGGTCTGTTCAACGCTGGTTCGACCAATCTGATTCCACACTCCAAGACTGCTTCCATCACGTGGACTGGGATATGTTTCGTATTGCGTCAGACAACAACATTGACGAATACGCTGATTCGGTGAGCGAGTTCATTAGAACGTGCGTTGAAGATGTCGTTCCCATAGCAACGATTAAAACATCCCCAAACCAGAAACCGTGGATTGATGGCAGCATTTGTGTGAAACTGAAAGCGCGAACCACTGCTTTTAATCAGGGCAAGGTGACCGGAAACATGACCGAATACAAACAGTGTAACTATTCCCTCCACAAGGCAATCAAACAAGCTAAGCGTCAGTATAGAGACAAAGTAGAATCTCAATTCAACGGCTCAGACACAAGAGGTATGTGGCAGGGTCTATAGTCAATCACGGATTACAAAAATAAAACCAGCCCCGTCACGGACCATAATGTCTTGCTCCCAGGCAGACTAAATAACTTTTTTGCCCGCTTTGAGGACAATACAGTGCCACTGACACGGCCCGCAACTAAAACATGCGGACTCTCCTTCACTGCATTTAAACGTGTCAAGCCTCGCAAGGCTGCAGGCCCAGACGGCATCCCCAGCCGCGCCCTCAGAGCATGCGCAGACGAGCTGGCTGGTGTGTTTACGGACATATTCAATCAATCCCTATCCCAGTCTGTTGTTCCCACATGCTTCAAGAGGGCCACCATTGTTCCTGTTCCCAAGAAAGCTAAGGTAACTGAGTAGCACTCACTTCCGTCATCATGAAGTGCTTTGAGAGACTAGTCAAGGACCATATCACCTCCACCCTACCTGACACCCTAGACCCACTCCAATTTGCTTACCGCCCAAATAGGTCCACAGACGATGCAATCTCAACCACAATGCACACTGCCCTAACCCATCTGGACAAGAGGAATACCTATGTGAGAATGCTGTTCATTGACTACAGCTCGGCATTTAACACCATAGTGCCCTCCAAGCTCGTCATCAAGCTCGAAACCCTGGGTCTCGACCCCGCCCTGTGCAACTGGATACTGGACTTCCTGACGGGCCGCCCCCAGGTGGTGAGGGTAGGCAACAACATTTCCACCCCGCTAATCCTCAACACTGGGGCCCCACAAGGGTGCTTTCTGAGCCCTCTCCTGTACTCCCTGTTCACCCACGACTGCGTGGCCACGCACGCCTCCAACTCAATCATCAAGTTTGCGGACGACACAACAGTGGTAGGCTTGATTACCAACAACGACGAGACGGCCTACAGGGAGGAGGTGAGGGCCCTCGGGGTGTGGTGTCAGGAAAATATCCTCACACTCAACGTCAACAAAACTAAGGAGATGATTGTGGACCTCAGGAAACAGCAGAGGGAACACCCCCCTATCCACATCGATGGAACAGTAGTGGAGAGGGTAGTAAGTTTTAAGTTCCTCGGCGTACACATCACAGACAAACTGAATTGGTCCACCCACACAGACAGCATCGTGAAGAAGGCGCAGCAGCGCCTCTTCAACCTCAGGAGGCTGACGAAATTCGGCTTGTCACCAGAAGCACTCACAAACTTCTACAGATGCACAATCGAGAGCATCCTGTCGGGCTGTATCACCGCCTGGTACGGCAACTGCTCCGCCCACAACCGTAAGGCTCTCTAGAGGGTAGTGAGGTCTGCACAACGCATCACCGGGGGCAAACTACCTGCCCTCCAGGACACCTACACCACCCAATGTCACAGGAAGGCCATAAAGATCATCAAGGACAACAACCACCCGAGCCACTGCCTGTTCACCCCGCTATCATCCAGAAGGCGAGGTCAGTACAGGTCATCAAAGCTGGGACCGAGAGACTGAAAAACAGCTTCTATCTCTAGGCCATCAGACTGTTAAACAGCCACCACTAACATTGAGTGGCTGCTGTCAACACACTGACTCAACTCCAGCCACTTTAATAATGGGAATTGATGGGAAATGATGTAAAATATATCACTAGCCACTTTAAACAATGCTACCTAATATAATGTTTACATACCCTACATTATTAATCTCATATGTATATGTATATACTGTACTCTATATCATCTACTGCATCTTTATGTAATACATGTATCACTAGCCACTTTAACTATGCCACTTTGTTTACATACTCATCTCATATCTATATACTGCACTCAGTACCATCTACTGTATCTTGCCTATGCCGCTCTGTACCATCACTCATTCATATATCTTTATGTACATATTCTTTATCCCCTTACACTTGTGTCTATAAGGTAGTAGTTTTGGAATTGTTAGCTAGATTACTTGTTGGTTATTACTGCATTGTCGGAACTAGAAGCACAAGCATTTCGCTACTCTCGCATTAACATCTGCTAACCATGTGTATGTGACAAATAAAATTTGATTTGTATTAAAGAACATAAATGGTTAAAGAAAAGTGTGATAAATAATAACATATACCAATTTAATTTAAGGACCAAAAAACTGACAGCTGTGCCATATAAATTGCTAAATAATTGGGAAGAGATTTTCGATGTACACATTCCATGGCACATGGTTTATGAATTGATACGCAAAACAACGCCGGATTCAAAACTTCGAATTTTTCAATATAAATTACTATACAAAATTCTTGCAACTAATAGAATGTTATATGTATGGGGGATACAGTCTTCCCAGCTCTGCAGATTTTGCTGTGAGGAGGCAGAGTCATTAGATCATTTATTTTGGTATTGTTCATATGTAGCTCATTGTTGGTCACAGGTCCAGGAATGGCTGAAGAATTGCAACATTTGCCTAGAACTAACACTACAGATAGCAATACTGGGGGATTTGAAAAGCCATAGTTAATCAATCAATAATATAATAATTATTTTAGCAAAATGTTTTATTTTTAATTTACAATCTGTAGAAGCTATGAGAATAGGATGGTCCAATTATTTTGTGAAGCATCACAGCACAGTTGAAAAATATATGGCAAGTAGAAATCCGAAATGGATGATGTTGAGAGACAGATCGGAGGGGTTGAGTGGAGCTGAAGGGTGGGACTAATATCAAGATAAACAATGTAAAGCATACGGGATCTGTAGAATGTATATAGGTTCGGAGCTTTTGTGAAATAGCATAGTTACAAATAGAACATCAGAAATAGAGGAAGGACTATGAACAAAAAAGAGAGAACTATTGTAAAGTAGACTGTGTCTGTAGAATGCGTATAAGATGTATGGATTGAAGGTAGAAGCAGAAGTGTTTATTAGTTTACTCCAATTGTGGGATCGGCGGTAGGGTTTGCGGGGAATGATAATAAAGGTATATTCTTTAAAAAAGTATGTATGTCTATATAGTTATGTGTATGTATATATATGCATGCGTGTATGGATATATATATTTACCAAAATAATATGGGGGATTGGAAATGATGCAGACAATTACATTGGAAGCAACATTCTTTCCGCAATATTAAGCTGATCCACCCCCAATAAAATAAAAAAATAAAAAGAGTTGGTAACAGGCTGATTGTTCAGCTATTTGAGCCAGTGAAGGGGGCTTTACTATTTTGGGGGAGCAAAATTAATTTTCCTTCCCTCTAGGCCTGAGGGCACAAACTTTTTAGTAGGCTTAGATTGAATACAGTGGCAATAAAAAGTATGTAAACATGTTGGAAATGCCTGGATTTCTGCATAAATTGGTCATCAAATTTCTGCAGAAATCCAGGTAAATTCAAAGGGTTCACAAACTTTTTCTTGCCACTGTATAAAGTGGGGCAAAAAAGTATTTAGTCAGCCACCAATTGTGCAAGTTCTCCCACTTAAAAAGATTAGAGAGGCCTGTAATTTTCATCATAGGTACACTTCAACTATGACAGACAAAATTAGGGGGAAAAAATCCAGAAATTCACATTGTAGGATTTTTAATGAATTGAATTGCTTTTCTGATTTTCGTGACCAGGTTGCCTGCTGCTAGCTAGGCATAATGCTATGCTAGGCTATCGAAAAACTTACACAAATGCTTGTCTTGCTTTGGCTGTAAAGCATAATTTCAAAATCTGAGATGACAGGGTGATTAACAAAAGGCTAAGCTGTGTTTCAATATATTTCGCTTGTTATTTCATGAATATGAATATTTTCTAGAAGGATTTTTTTGTCCGTTGCGTTATGCTAATTAGTGTCAGTTGATGACAATTCTCCCGGATCCGTGAGGAGTAGTTCCAAGAGTTAACACTTCCTCTTTGCCTATGTACAAACATTCTTCATAGACAGAGTAGAATTCTGTTAGTTATAGTTCTGCGTTAAATGTATACATCATTTAGTCATTATTCATAAAAATCATAATATCCTATCGAAATGAATCAAGTAGGTGCACCATGAAGGGTTTTTATACGTAGAGGTCCCTTTCATTAACTCTACCTTATCATTAACCGTTATACCGTTAATACTTATATAAACAGTATTCTCAATCAACTCAGTTACTATATTCTCATTCTGAAAGGTCGTTAATTTCTCAGACATCAAGAATTCAATTGCTTGTTTAAGGACTTCGATTACTAGGCTAAATACGTTTGATAATGAGGTAGTTACAGTGGTCTTTATAGACCAGATACAAGTGTAATGCAATAGTCATTGACATTGTAAACACTACAGATCAATTGAAAAGGCTTATAGAAACTAACAGGACTTTGGATTTGGGAATTCTTATTTGTGAAAACAGGAGCAGTGTGAGTAAGGTTCCACCAGGGTTGCCCATGGCTAGGCTATCAGTTCGTATCCGACCGTAGACAAAGCACTGACAGTATTTATCATAACATGTAATTAAGACTAACGTACAAGACTAACGGTCTTACAATAATCAGTTACTGCCACCAATGTAATGCAGACACAGCGTCACACCAAAAGGAAATTCAATGCAATGATATACACTACCAGTTAAAATATTTGGACACACCTACTCATTCAAGGGGTTCTCTTTATTTTTACTATTTTCTACATTATAGAATAATAGTGAAGATATCGAAACTATGAAACAACACATAGGGAATCATGTAATCAAAAAGGCATTAAACAAATCAAAATATACTATATTTTATATTTGATATTTTTCAAATAGCCACCCTTTGCCTTGATGACAGCTTTGCACACTCTTGGCATCCTCTCAACCAGCTTCACCTGGAATGCTTTTTCAACAGTTAAGGAGTTCCCTCATGTTGAGATCTTTTTTGCACTTGCTTTTTCTTGACTCTGCGGTCTGACTAATCCCAATCCATCTGACTTTGGTCGAGGGATTGTGGAGGCCAGGTCATCTGATGCAGCACGCCATCATTCTCTTTCTTGGTAAAATAGCCCTTACACAGCCTGGAGGTGTGTTGGGTTATTGTCCTGTTGAAAAACAAATGATAGTCCCACTAAGCGCAAACCAGATGGGATGGCATATCGCTGTTGAATGCTGTGGTAGCCATGCTGGTTAAATGTGCCTTGAATTGTAGATAAATCAGACAGTGTCACCAGCAAAGCACCCCCACATCATAACAACTCCTCTTCCATGTATTACGGTGGGAAATACACAGGCGGAGATCAACCGTTCACCCACACTGCGTCTCACAAAGACACGGCGATTGGAACTAAAAATCTCAAATTTGGACTACAGACCAAAGGACACACTTCCACCGGTCTAATGTCCTTTGCTTGTGTTTCTTGGTCCAAGCAAGTCTTATTTTTATTGGTGTCCTTTAGTAGTGGTTTCTTTGCAGCAATTGGACCATGAAGGTCTGATTCACACAGTCTCTGAACAGTTGATGTTGAGATGTGTCTGTTACTTGAACTCTGAAGTATTTATTTGGGCTGCAATTTCTGAGGCTGGTAACTCTAATTAACTTATCCTCTGCAGCAGAAGTAACTTTGAGTCTTCCATTCCTGTGGCGGTCCTCATGAGTGCCAGTTTCATCATAGCACTTGATGGTTTTTGCAACTGCACTTGAAGAAACTTTCAAAGTTCTTGAAATGTTCCATATTGACTGACCTTCATGTCTTAAAGTAATGATGGACTGTCGTTTCTCTTTATTTGAGCTGTTCTTGCCATAATATGGACTTGGTCTTTTACAAAGTAGGGCTATCTTCTGTATACCCCCCTACCTTGTCCCAACTCAACTGATCGGCTCTAACGCATTACGAAGGAAAGAAATTCCACAAATTAACTTTTAAGAAGGCACACTTGTTAATTGAAATGCATTCATGAAGCTGGTTGAGAGAATGCCAAGAGTGTGCAAAGCTGTCAAAAGGCAAACACATTTTTAGTTACTACATCATTCCATATTATTTCATGGTTTTGATGTCTTCACTATTATTTTAC
Source organism: Oncorhynchus clarkii lewisi (assembly GCF_045791955.1). Classification (NCBI taxonomy): domain Eukaryota; kingdom Metazoa; phylum Chordata; class Actinopteri; order Salmoniformes; family Salmonidae; genus Oncorhynchus; species Oncorhynchus clarkii. The sequence continues at coordinate 43,877,303 of NC_092149.1, read as the reverse complement.
AATGTAGAAAATAGTAAAAAATTAAGAAAAACCCTGGAATGTGTCCAAACTTTTGACAGGTACTGTATACTCGAAATGGTGCCTACGGAAGGTACGCAGCATCATCAAGGACCCCATACACCTCAGTCACGAGCTGTTCTCTCCTTTACCGTTGGGCAGACGGTATCAGAGCATGAGGTCTGAAACCAACTATGCAAATACACTGCTCAAAAAAATAAAGGGAACACTAAAATAATACATCCTAGATCTGAATGAATGAAATATTCTTATTAAATTATTTTTTCTTTACATAGTTGAATGTGCTGACAACAAAATCACACAAATTATCAATGGAAATCAAATTTATCAACCCATGGAGGTCTGGATTTGGAGTCACACTCACAATTAAAGTGGAAAACCACACTACAGGCTGATCCAACTTTGATGCCATGTCCTTAAAAGATGTTCGCTAGAAAAACTAAGGGAAAAAAGCATCAATAGTACTGTTTGTCTGGTTTGAGACTGTGCCGTATCCAGTATACACGTCCTTAAAATACTCAAAATTAATCTAAGAGAAATCAAGACATCTGTCATTCATTTTGACCTTTTTGCTGAGATTGTAGTTGTGCAATTGTACATCTAAATAAGATCTTTGGTGCAGTATTTGTATGAAAACAAGTTGTCTCATTGAATGACAAAGGCTTTATTGAAGAATCCCTACTGTTGACCAATCACCAACGAGTCGGCTGCAATTTTTGGCTTGCCTCTAGAAAAAACTGTTTCCGAACAGCTGGAAAAAAAACCTCACCGAAGCCCAAAACGAACAAAAACCTCACAAAATGTTGTCATAATATATGCACAAACTCTTCTGACCGGATTTGTCCGGGAACCATATGGACACCTTTAGTCTCAGGTTCATCCCATATGAACACTGATATGTTGAATCCTTACATCTGACTCTGAGAGAAACAATAACCTGAGAGGAACTTTTGCTGAATAACACACTCCGATAACAAGACAAACCACTGAGTCTTCATCTCTCCCAGAAAGGACCCAAACCGACAAAATACTAGACTAAACAAATTGAGAAAAAATGGTGAGCCAACACGAGCTACGACGAGAAATAAGCATCTCCGGCTACAAACTTCAATACATGGACCACTGAATTTTTCCTGCTTCATATCTGCAATAACAAAAACTCAACCAGATGAGACTCGGATACATCACGGAAGTATGTGACCGACCGGCTCGATTATGTATTTGAAGTTGTGTTTTTTACATTGGATAAATGTAGAGACTCAGAGCTAGAAAAGTGGACATAATAAACTACAGTTGAGGAACAACAGGAAAGTCATTCTGTTTTGAAAGTTTATGAACTTGTAACCTCACTTTTGAGAAAATGGCCTTTGAATGTTTTGGTACACCTATTCGAGAGCTCCTCTTTGTCTACACCCATTCAGCATCGTTCACACCCTCTTAAGCTTTAGCCCCACCGATCTCTTCAATGGTTCTGTCCTAATAACAGCAGTCAAGCACCCAAGCTGTCTAATTTTGGCTAGCTTGCTAGCTACTTCCAGACAATGAGAGAACAGCTCACTCTGACCATTTTACTCACCCTAGCAGAGCTGGTTAGGCTGTTTTTGTTATCCAGAGCGTTGGTGACTACACTTTTTGCCCACGTTTACTGACACCGGCCATATTCAACGGGTGTTGAGAGTGGGTTAATTTGCCAGTTATTCTGCGCTCTGGCACACACAGGCAAGAGTGCTCTGAAATTGGCGTTGATAGCCAGAGCGAATTTACCAGCTATGTATATCAACAGTTGTCGCAGTGACATCAACATTCATTTGAAATGTTTACTTGCGTAGTGGAGTCTTTTGTTTAGACCTGTAGCTAGCTAGCTAAACAATGAACCATAATCCCAACTCGTGACATTACTACACTGCATGAAACTCCAACCATGTTTAATGTTAGCTAGCTAACATTAGGCTATAACTAGCAAAGCAAATGGCTCTGAGATACAAATAATATGACTACACAGATCATACACGTAACATTAGGTAGCGAGCCAGCCAGCCGTTAGCTAGCTAACAGTACACTTACCTTGAAAGGAAAATTACTTTCTGACAAAATTAGAAACGTGTAATATCTGAAAATGTAACTAGCTAGACTCTCTTACCCGTATACATGGATGGACGCTTGTCCCTCTTTGTCCCGGATGCCATGGTTGCCCTTAGTTTGAAGACATAATCCGGCGACAGGTATTTTCTCATCTCCTTAGCTATCATACTCGAATTCCACTGATTTTAAAACGCGGTCTTCCGGAAAGTGGAGAGCAGCACTTATGCAGTAATATATCTACTACGCAATATACACTGCTCAAAAAAATAAAGGGAACACTAAAATAACACATATTAGATCTGAATGAACGAAATATTCTTATTAAATACTTTTTTCTTTACATAGTTGAATGTGCTGACAACAAAATCACACAAAAATTATCAATGGAAATCAACCCATGGAGGTCTGGATTTGGAGTCACACTCAAAGTGGAAAACCACACTACAGGCTGATCCAACTTTGATGTAATGTCCTTAAAACAAGTCAAAATGAGGCTCAGTAGTGTGGGGCCTCCACGTGCCTGTATGACCTCCCTACAACGCCTGGGCATGCTCCTGATGAGGTGGCGGATGGTCTCCTGAGGGATCTCCTCCCAGACCTGGACTAAAGCATCCGCCAACTCCTGGACAGTCTGTTGGTGGATGGAGCGAGACATGATGTCCCAGATGTGCTCAATTGGATTCAGGTCTGGGGAACGGGCGGGCCAGTCCATAGCATCAATGCCTTCCTCTTGCTGGAACTGCTGACACACTCCAGCCACATGAGGTCTAGCATTGTCTTGCATTAGTGTTGAAGGAATTTAATTCCTCTGTTATAATTCCCAATTAAAATTAAACACTGTCAATTCATAAGAATTTGTAAGACCCTTATTTTATAGGAATGGACAGAGCCCGGTCTTAAAAGTCAAGTAACAGCCTTTATTCAAGAGAGTACTGCCACAATATAGGTCACCACAGGTTATAAACTGAAAATGACGTCCTTAGTTCCATCCCCAATCCGTGCCATATCCGTTCCAGTACAAAGGCTGTCTCTCCAGCCTTCCCATGTCCGCCTCCCTACCAATTTAATATAATTTATGACTCAAGGCCTTTTCGAGTAGATAAGCATTCAAATAGCAGTCTGAAGAGTTGTACCAAGGAACAGACAGCCATTGTTCTAACTTTTGCCCACGTTCATACACATTATTTTCAGTACTGGGATCAAGAAAGAAAACTCATACATATACAGTAACATTTAGTATTCTGATTAGTACATATACAGTAACATATAATAGTATTCGGATTAGTCAGTTCTGATTGAAATGTATACATAATTAGTCATCATTGATAAAAAATTCCCTTAACAATTAGGAGGAACCCAGGGCCAACCGCACCAGCATATGGTCTCACAAGGGGTCTGAGGATCTCATCTCGGTACCTAATGGCAGTCAGGCTACCTCTGGCGAGCACATGGAGGGCTGTGCGGCCCCCCAAAGAAATGCCACCCCACACCATGACTGACCCACCGCCAAACTGGTCATGCTGGAGGATGTTGTAGGCAGCAGAACGTTCTCCACGGAATTTCCAGACTGTCACGTCTGTCACGTGCTCAGTGTGAACCTGCTTTCATCTGTGAAGAGCACAGGGTGCCAGTGGCACAACCCCCCCACCTGTGGATGTTGGGCCCTCATACCACCCTCATGTAGTCTGTTTCTGACCGTTTGAGCAGACACATGCACATTTGTGGCCTGCTGGAGGTCATTTTGCAGGGCTCTGGCAGTGCTCCTCCTTGCACAAAGGCAGAGATAGCGGTCCTGCTGCTGTGTTGCCCTCCTACTGCCTCCTCCACGTCTCCTGATGTACTGGCCTGTCTCCTGGTAGCGCCTCCATGCTCTGGACACTACGCTGACAGACACAGCAAACCTCTTGCCACAGCTCGCATTGATGTCCCATCCTGGATGAGCTGCACTACCTTGAGCCACTTGTGTGGGTTGTTGACTCCGTCTCATGCTACCACTAGAGTGAAAGCACCGCCAGCATTCAAAAGTGACCAAAACATCAGCCAGGAAGCATAGGAACTGAGAAGTGGTCTGTGGTCACCACCTGCAGAACCACTCCTTTATTGGGGGTGTCTTACTAGATGCCTATAATTTCCACCTGTTGTCTATCCCATTTGCACAACAGCATGTGACATTTATTGTCAATCAGTGTTGCTTCCTAAGTGGACAGTTTGATTTCACAGAAGTGTGATTTACTTGGAGTTACATTGTGTTGTTTAAGTGTTCCCTTTATTTTTTTTGAGCAGTGTATATTTTTTAAAAGCAGCGTTAGACAGGATTACCTACACATGCTGACCAGCTCAAGTAGACAAAATCGTGCTACATGGCAGACCAAGGTTGGAAGGTTGCAGACTTCTTCTGTGGCTAAACCAACTAGGCTCGTAATTTCACATTTTTATTCGTATTAACAGATGGCATACAATAGACATTAGACCGGTGAAAATCTGTCCTTTGGTCTGTTGAGTCCAAATAATTTATTTTTGGTTCCAACTGCCATGTCTTTGTGATGCAGAGAAGGTGAACGGATAATCTCTGCATGCGTGGTTCCCACGTGAAGCATGGAGGATGAGGTGTGATGGTGCGGGGGTGCTTTGCTGGTGAAACAACTGTCAGTGATTTCAAAGCACACTTAACCAGCATGGCTGCCACAGCATTCTGCAACGATACGCTATCCCATCTGGTTTGTGCTTAGTGGGATTATCATTTGTTTTTCAACAGGACAGTGACCCAGCACACCTCCAGGCTGTGTAAGGGCTATTTGACCAAGAAGGAGAGTGATGAAGTGCTGCATCAGATGACCTGGCCTCCACAATCACCTTGACCTCAACCCAATTGAGATGGTTTGGGATGAGTTGGACCCCAGAGTGAAGGAAAAGCAGCCAACAAGTGCTCAGCACATATGGGATCTCCTTCAAGACTCTTGGAAAAGCATTCCAGTTGAAGCTTGTTGAGGGAATGCCAAGTGTGTGCAAAGCTGGCAAGGCAAAGTGTGGCTGCTTTGAAGTAGTATGCTTGTACCAATCACTTGTTTGATTCTATATGTGTTATTTCATTGTTTTGATGTCTTCACTATTATTCTACAATGTAGAAAATAGTGAAAATAAAAACCCTTGAATGAGAAGATGTGTGTAAACATTTGACTGGTACTGCATGTCCCTGATGGGTAGGAGCACACTCCAAGTGATGTAATGGGCCGTCTTTACCATCCGCTGGAGTGCTTTCTGGTCATGTATGTAGCAATTCCCGTCTGTGATGCAGCCGGTCAAGATGCTCTTGATGTCGCAGCAGTAGTATTTGGAGAGGACCCGAGGCGGCATGCCGAATTTATTCAGCCGCCTTAGGAAGTAGAGACGCTGTTGCGCCCACTGGACAGGGTTCAAGAGGCAAATGTTGGCAGTTTTGATTTATTATTTTATTATCCACCACGATCTGTAATTCAACCATGCTTACTACAAGTTTAGATAGCTGACCGCTAGATGTTTTGCTGGCATGGGCTAATTGACTACAGATGCACAACCAAATTTCTAAATTGCACCTTGTGTATTCTATCTCTCATAAGTAAGTGAAAAAATATATATATTTGTTGTAAATGGTTAAAAGCTAGTTGCCCTTCCCTGGTATACAGAGATGAAAACAATTCACAGGGATAAAACAAATGTGACTGTAAATGGTATTAAATGAGTGTGTGAAATTAACCAATTTATAAAAATGCTTAAATGAATGAATACAACTGAATTCTGTAATTGAACAAATGTGCAGTAGCAAAGTCTGAGGCAAAAGATCATTTTGATTCCTTTGGAAAGTGGCAAATAGGACTACTTCACTACTGGTTCTATAATTTTTGGTTTAAGTTTGATAAAACATTCAGGATGAAGTTAGCCTGACTAAAACCCCTTATAATGAATTTGTTGCCATGCTACGGTCATGCACTACTCATAAAGCATATTTAGAATATAAGGTTATTATTCAAAAGTGTCAAACTGTTCATGTCAAACTGACATTTTAAGCCATATCGCCTATCCCTTGATAGGTCTACGAAATACGGTGCATTTACAGCCTTATTCAAAAATGGATTAAATGAAAATGCTCCTCATCAGTCTATACACAACACCCCATAATAACAATGCGAAAACAGGGTTTTTGAAATTTTGCCAATCTATTTGTTAAATTTGTTTTATAATAAGGTTGTAACCTAGCCAAATGTGGAAAGTCAAGGAGTCTGAATGCTTTTCGAATTACCTGTATTTCTGAATGCTCTGTAACCTTGTTACCTTACACACACACACACACACACACACACAGACATCCTTTAATACCCTCTATTTGATCTTTCAACTCCTCACTGTCCTCCCACCTGTAGATTTCTGCCGGCATCAAGGGAGATGTGGTGCTACAACGCCGTGATAGCCGATGCCCGTGTGCCCTCGGCCACGGACCTCCAGGCCAGCTGCAGCATCCTCAGCCCAGAGCTGGCACTGCCCGCCGGCTCCCACACCACCACCACTCGCTCCCACGGAGCCCTGCACATACTGGGTATAATCAGAATGATGATACGAATTTGACGGACCTCTTTCTGTGGATTTTTACTGATAGGGTAGCGGGTCCCGGGTCATATCCACTGGGAACTAAACGATGTAGACCGTACTTGCTACAAAGTTACAGAAAGCTAAACCAACCACACAAACATAAATTGGATACATTGTAAACGAAGGTCTAATGATGGAAAACTAGCTAGCATTGATATGTTTTTGTAGAGATTGCATGAATTTCTGTCAATTTTGCAGTCATGATGCAAGTGGCGCTATGCTGTCAAATCCTCCCACATGTTTCTAGTTTGAACAGCTGTTTTCAGCAACTGCTATTGTAGAATTCATTTGTGATATTGGCAGATTTGCTAACATACGATTTAGCTAACTTTTTGCCTAGTGTTTGATATGCAATGTGATGAACAGTGTGTCTGGACAACACAGCAACTCTTCTAAGCCAGGCAAAATTGCTCATCAGCTTATTGTTATTTATGTATTCAAACAAGTATCACAAACAAAACAGCTTGAACGCTTCCGCTCTGTACAATTATCTTGGAAATAATGCCAATATCACGTTGTCCATTATTTTCAAGAAAATATAAAGTGGATGTGTTTATCTCTTAAATATTTTGGCCGTGTTGGACAGGAAATACAGTCATCTATTTGATTCATACTATTTTACTATTTGCCTCAGTATTTAAATTGACATGGCTCTGCCAGCTCAGTGCATCAATGCAACTATTGGCCAAATGTATGTTGCTTGATATCAGTGGTCTCGTCACTCTACTGTCGCTGTCTCTCTCACTCCCTCTCTCTCCCTCACTCCGCTTTACACTGAAGCACTTTTTACATTTTCTTTTGATAGCTATTGAAAACGCTTTTAGTACTTAGATCTTATTTATTTAATCGTATTCTCTCCGGGCATGGGAGCATTATACATGTGCATACTTTCAGAAAGGCCTAGCTATAAGAAAAGCATTATTCTGTACTATAACCCACTTTAACGCAGCGCTATTACAGCAGTACTGCCAAGCACTTTAAAAAATATAGCAAAAATAGACAAAACAATTAACAGAGGTGTCAATTCCTCTGATAATGTTAAGCACATTATTAATAATGTTAAGCGAAGTCCCCTGTGTGTGTTGTGACCAGGTTGCCTGGATACGCTGGCAACCATGCAGGAGCTGAAGATGGGTGTGACCAGCACAGAAGAGGAGACTCAGGCCGTTATGAAGGTCTACTCAAAAGAAGACTACAGCGTGGTCAACCGCTTTGAGAGTGAGTCCTCAGTCCACACACAGGATTTTTGCTGATGACTAACAGGAGATCATGGTTTTATTTTCTCATCTTCTACTATAGTATTTGTCACACTCAGTCATTTCTCTTATCACTTTTTCTCTTATCCCTTTTTCATGATTTTGGTTTGATTCATTTATTTACAAGACATTCCAGCCAGAAACAACATTACATATACTTCATTACCAGTGATATATTAAAAATGTGCCATTTCAAGTTTATTGTAATTCAAGGAAGCTTTAGGATGTATTGGAACAGTATTCCAATATGTTCATATGTCATATCGCAGTGACTGGATGCTTCTAATAAAACTAACCTCATTGTATGAGCACAGATGATGCTGCAGAGCTGACTTATCGCAACTTGTCATAGGTCACGGGGGTGGCTGGGGTTACTCGGCCCACTCGGTGGAGGCCATCCGCTTCTGTGCTGATGCGGACATCCTGCTGGGGGGGCTGGGCCTGTTCGGGGGCCGTGGGGAGTACACCGCTAAGATCAAGGTCAGTGGCAGGGATACTGGCAAATACACTGCATTTCCTCTAGCTCGGTTTTCTAGGTCCATACAGTGCCTTCAGAAAGTATTCATACACCTTTACTTTTTCCACGTTTAGTTGTGTTACAGCCTGAATTCAAAATGTATGAAATATTTTTTTCTCAACCAGTTACACACATCTAACCCATAATGAAAACATGTTTGTGAAAACTTTGCAAATTTCATGAAAATAAAATCCAGAAATATCTCATTTACGTAAGTATTCATACCCCTCAATCAATAATTTGTGGTATCACATTTGGCAGCGACTACGGCTGAGTCTTTCTGGGTGAGTTTCTAGGAGCTTACCACACCTGGGTTGTGCAACATTTGCCCATTATTCTTTAAAATTATTCAAGCTCTGTCAAATTGGTTCTCAGACCATTTTTCTGGTCTTGCCAGATTTGGCCTTGTGTTTTAAGTTATTTTCCTGCTGAAAGATGAAGTGATCTTTCAGTGTCTGATGGAAAGCAGACTGAACCAGGATTTCCTGTAGAACTTTGCCTGTGCAAGACTAGGTAATGTGTTGTATTTTATTTGCCCCAAACATAACACTTTGTATTCAGGACAAAAAGTTAATTTGCCACATGTTTTGCAGTATTACTTCGTGCATTGTTGCAAACAGGATGCATGTTTTGGAATATTTTGTATATTGTACAGGCTTCCTTTTTTAAAGTCACCATTGTCTACTTAAAAAAATATGTATATATACAGTGGGGCAAAAAAGTATTTAGTCAGCCTCCAATTGTGCAAGTTCTCTCACTTAAAAAGATGAGAGGCCTGTAATTTTCATCATAGGTACACTTCAACTATGACAGACAAAATGAGAGAGAAAAAATCCAGAAAATCACATTGTAGGAGCTTTAATGAATTTATTTGCAAATTATGGTGGAAAATAAGTATTTGGTCAATAACAAAAGTTTATATCAATACTTTGTTATTTACCCTTTGTTGGCAATGACAGACGAAGTCTTCACAAGGTTTTCACACAATGTTGCTGGTATTTTGGCCCATTCCTCCATGCAGATCTCCTCTAGAGCAGTGATGTTTTGGGGCTGTTGCTGGGCAACATGGACTTTCAACTCCCTCCAAAGATTTTCTATGGGTTTGAGATCTGGATACTGGCTAGGCCACTCCAGGACCTTGAAATGCTTCTTACGAAGCCACTCCTTCGTTGCCCGGGCGGTGTGTTTGGGATCATTGTCATGCTGAAAGACCCAGCCACGTTCATCTTCAATGCCCTTGCTGATGAAAGGAGGTTTTCACTCAAAATCTCACGATAATTGGCCCCATTCATTCTTTCCTTTACACGGATCCGTCGTCCTGGTCCCTTTGCAGAAAAACAGCCCAAAAGCATGATGTTTCCACCACCATGCTTCACAGTAGGTATGGTGTTCTTTGGATGCAACTCAGCATTCTTTGTCCTCCAAACACGACGAGTTGAGTGTTTACCAAAAAGTTCTATCTGGCACCGCAGGATTTGAGTCCCTGGCGGCGTAGTGTGTTACTGATGGTAGGCTTTGTTACTTTGGTCCCAGCTCTCTGCAGGTCATTCACTAGGTCCCCCCTGTGTATTTCTGGGATTTTTGCTCAACGTTCTTGTGATCATTTTGACCCCACGGGGTGAGATCTTGCGTGGAGCCCCAGATCGAGGGAGATTATCAGTGGTCTTGTATGTCTATTTCCTAATAATTGATCCCACAGTTGATTTCTTCAAACCAAGCTGCTTACCTATTGCAGATTCAGTCTTCCCAGCCTGGTGCAGGTCTACAATTTTGTTTCTGGTGTCCTTTGACAGCTCTTTGGTCTTGGCCATAGTGGAGTTTGGAGTGTGACTGTTTGAGGTTGTGGACAGGTTTCTTTTATACTGATAACAAGTTCAAACAGGTGCCATTAATACAGGTAACGAGTGGAGGACAGAGGAGCCTCTTAAAGAAGAGGTCTGTGAGAGCCAGAAATATTGCTTGTTTGTAGGTGACCGAACACTTATTTTCCACCATAATGTGCAAATGTGCAAATAAATTCATTAAAAATCCTACAATGTGATTTCCTGGATTTTTTTTCTCATTTTGTCTGTCATAGTTGAAGTGTACCTATGATGAAAATTACAGGCCTCTCATCTTTTTAAGTGGGAGAACTTGCACAATTGGTGGCTGACTAAATACTTCTTTGCCCCACTGTACCAATAGGTGCTGTTCTTTGAGGCATTGGAAAACCTGGTCTTTTTGGTTGAATCTGTGTTTGAAATTCACAGCTCGACTGAGGGACCTTGCAGATAATTGTATGTGGGTACAGAGATGAGTCAGTTATAAAAAAATATATAATGTTAACCCCCTAGAGTTGATTGACGGTGCGTCAAAGTAACACAATAAAAAAAAATATATATATAATATATAATATATATAAGCTAAAGATTTTTGTTGTGGTTGCATTGGATGTGTCTCAATCCACCGAAATATGTTGATGTGGCTCTTCTGCATCTGCGGTGATAGGTGGCAACGCTAGAGCAGTGTTTGTCAGACCATGAGATATCCCTAAAATCGGTGTTCTCACGGAAATGTCTGTAATGTCCAGTGGTGAAAAGTACTTAAGTAAAAATACCTTTACCTACTACTTAGTCGTTTTTTGGGGTATATGTACTTATATGTACTATTTATCTTTTTATTTTTTACTTCAGAACATTCCTAAAGAAAGTAATGTACTTTTTACTCCTTACATTTTCCCTGACACCCAAATGTACACGTTACATTTTGAATGCTTAGCAGGACAGGGAAATGGTCCAGAACATCCCTGCCTCTTATTTGGCGGACTCACTTAACACAAATGCTTAATTTGTAAATTATGTCAGTGTTGGAGTGTGCCCCTGACACTCCATTAATAAAAAATAAAAAAAAAGGTCATACCATCTGGTTTACCTAATATAAGGAATTTGAAATGATCTGTACTTTTACTTTCACTTTTGATACTAAAGTATATTTACAGTGCCTTGCGAAAGTATTCGGCCCCCTTGAACTTTGCGACCTTTTGCCACATTTCAGGCTTCAAACATAAAGATATAAAACTGTATTTTTTTGTGAAGAATCAACAACAAGTGGGACACAATCATGAAGTGGAACGACATTCTCTGAATGATCCAATGTTGACCTAAATGACTAATGATGATAAATACAATCCACCTGTGTGTAATCAAGTCTCCGTATAAATGCACCTGCACTGTGATAGTCTCAGAGGTCCGTTAAAAGCGCAGAGAGCATCATGAAGAACAAGGAACACACCAGGCAGGTCCGAGATACTGTTGTGAAGAAGTTTAAAGCCGGATTTGGATACAAAAAGATTTCCCAAGCTTTAAACATCCCAAGGAGCACTGTGCAAGCGATAATATTGAAATGGAAGGAGTATCAGACCACTGCAAATCTACCAAGACCTGGCCGTCCCTCTAAACTTTCAGCTCATACAAGGAGAAGACTGATCAGAGATGCAGCCAAGAGGCCCATGATCACTCTGGATGAACTGCAGAGATCTACAGCTGAGGTGGGAGACTCTGTCCATAGGACAACAATCAGTCGTATATTGCAAAATCTGGCCTTTATGGAAGAGTGGCAAGAAGAAAGACATTTCTTAAAGATATCCATAAAAAGTGTTGGTTAAAGTTTGCCACAAGCCACCTGGGAGACACACCAAACATGTGGAAGAAGGTGCTCTGGTCAGATGAAACCAAAATTGAACTTTTTGGCAACAATGCAAAACGTTATGTTTGGCGTAAAAGCAACACAGCTGATCACCCTGAACACACCATCCCCACTGTCAAACATGGTGGTGGCAGCATCATGGTTTAGGCCTGCTTTTCTTCAGCAGGGACAGGGAAGATGGTTAAAATTGATGGGAAGATGGATGGAGCCAAATACAGGACCATTCTGGAAGAAAACCTGATGGAGTCTGCAAAAGACCTGAGACTGGGACGGAGATTTGTCTTCCAACAAGACAATGATCCACAACATAAAGCAAAATCTACAATGGAATGGTTCAAAAATAAACATATCCAGGTGTTAGAATGGCCAAGTCAAAGTCCAGACCTGAATCCAATCGAGAATCTGTGGAAAGAACTGAAAACTGCTGTTGACAAATGCTCTTCATCCAACCTCACTGAGCTCGAGCTGTTTTGCAAGAAGGAATGGGAAAAAATTTCAGTCTCTCGATGTGCAAAACTGATAGAGACATACCCCAAGCGACTTACAGCTGTAATCGCAGCAAAAGGTGGCGCTACAAAGTATTAACTTAAGGGGGCTGAATAATTTTGCACGCCCAATTTTTCAGTTTTTGATTTGTTAAAAAAGTTTGAAATATCCAATAAATGTCGTTCCACTTCAAGACTAAAAGTAGTAGTAGCCTACAGTAAGGAAAAATTCCAGGTTAACAAAGTGTTCAGATAAAAAATATTAGATGATGCTTACCCAGACACACACAATTGATGGGGACATTTGAAATAAATGCAATAAACCCCCAGCCACATCCAGTGGTGGAAAAAGTACAACATTTTCATACTTGAGTAAATGTGAAATACCTTAATAGAAAAAGTAAAAGTCACACAGTAACATTCTACATTCTAACAGTATTTGGCTTTAAAAATACTTAAGTACATTTTTGCAATTCCATTTACTTTTTATACTTAAGTATCAAAAGAAAAAGTATAAATAATAAAAAATTCCTTCTATTAAACCAGACAGCCCAAATTGTTATTTTTATTGACAGATACCCAGGGGCACACTCCAACACGCAAACATAAATGACAAACTAAGCATTTGTGTTTAGTGAGTCTACCAAATTTAAATGCAGTAGCGGTGACCAGGGATATTCTCTTGATAAGTGTGTGAATTGGACAATTTTCCTGTCAAAATGTTACAAGTACTTTTGCATGTCAGGGAAAATTTCTTGAGTGAAATTAACATTATTTTCTTTCGGAATGTAGTGAAGTAAAAGTTGCCATAAATATAAATAGTAAAATAATGTACAGATACCCCCCAAAATACTGAAGTATTATGAGAGAATAATTGCAAGATTATTTTATAATATTGTAATTGCATCAAATGGTTGTTTTATGGAACAGAATAAGGGGTTGTTAGAACACGCATCTGTGTGTGTTCTACTGAAAGTGGGCCTCTGGGAGATTTAACACTGACAGTGGATTTACGATAAACCTAACAAGACCGCAATCCATAGCATGATTAGTGTCTGTGTGCCCGAATGGAGGGTACCAGGGAGAGATGCCTCTGGGGCAGACCCTGGTTTCTACAGAATGATACGTTTTTATAGCAGATAATGTCTGCTGTGAATTATAAGCATTTTTCACACAAATCTTAACCTTGTGACCCATTCCAAACATCTGTTTGTCATGTAGACCGAAGGGGGTGTCTTAGCTATAAAAGGCCATGGTATCTTTTGTCGTTGTGCTCTCGACGAATCGTGGGGGTGGGGGGTCGTTGAAGAGCTCCATTACTGCAATAATTAAATCATGTTTGATTGTCTTGAAGAAATCTAAGAGTCTCCTTTTGATTACAATAATTCCATAACAGTAGTACTTTAAAGTATTTTTACTGAAGGATTTTACACCACTGCCCAAATGCCTTCACACCAGTACATTAGCATACTTTATATACTGTTGCACACACACTTATCACATAGTATTCCATACATAAGTAAAGGCCATGCAACCGGAGTTGAAGCCTAAGTGAGGTGCACATGTACAGCACATAAACAGATGCATTCGCAATATATTTATGTTTTGGACACTTGATACGGTCACATGTTGTGGTTTGTCACAAAATCATGTTATGACCACACATATCAATATTCATTTTATATATAAACATTTTGCTAACCAGAATAGAAAGCGGATTGGGAGGCCCCAGGGCACAACTGAGCAAGAGGACAAGTACATTAGTGTCTAGTTTGAGAAACAGAAGCCTCACAATTCCTTAACTGGCAGCTTCATTAAATAGTACCTGCAACACACCAGTCTCCACGTCAACAGTGAAGAGGTGACTCCGGGATGCTGGCCTTCTAGGCAGAGCTGCAAAGAAAAAGCCATATCTCAGACTGGCCAATAAAAATACAATATTAAGATGGGCAAAAGAGCACAGACACTGGACAGAGGAACTCTGTTTATGTCTGTTGTTGAATCTTGTTATTTTCATACAAATATTTACACATGTTTAGTTTGCTGAAAATTAACGCAGTTTCTTTTTTTGCTGAGTTTATACATATATATTTATGTAGTGTGTGTGTGTATATGTATGTGTGTAAATATACAGTGGGGACAACAAGTATTTGATACACTGCCGATTTGGCAGGTTTTCCTACTTACAAAGCATGTAGAGGTCTGTAATTTTTATCATAGGTAATAATCCAGAAAATCACATTGTATGATTTTTAAGTATTAAATTAGCATTTTATTGCATGACATAAGCATTTGATCACCAACCAACCAACCAGTAAGAATTCCGGCTCTCACAGACAGTTTTTCTTTAAGAAGCCCTCCTGTTCTTCACTCATTACCTGTATTAACTGCACCTGTTTGAACTCGTTACCTGTATAAAAGACACCTGTCCACACACTCAATCAAACAGACTCCAACCTCTCCACAATGGCCAAGACCAGAGAGCTGTGTAAGGACATCAGGGATACAATTGTAGACCTGCACAAGGCTGGGATGGGCTACAGGACAATAGGCAAGCAGCTTGGTGAGAAGGCAACAACTGTTGGCGCAATTATTAGAAAATGGAAGAAGTTCAAGATGACGGTCAATCACCCTCGGTCTGGGGCTCCATGCAAGATCTCACCTCGTGGGGCATCAATGATCATGAGGAAGATGAGGGATCAGCCCAGAACTACACGGCAGGACCTGGTCAATGACCTGAAGAGATCTGGGACCACAGTCTCAAAGAAAACCATTAGTAACACACTACGCCGTCATGGATTAAAATCCTGCAGCGCACGCAAGGTCCCCCTGCTCAAGCCAGCGCATGTCCAGGCCATCTGAAGTTTGCCGATGATCCAGAGGAGGAATGGGAGGAGGTCATGTGGTCTGATGAGACAAAAATAGAGCTTTTTGGTCTGAACTCCACCCGCCGTGTTTGAAGGAAGAAGAAGGATGAGTTCAGCCCCAAGAACACCATCCCAACCGTGAAGCATGGAGGTGGAAACATCATTCTTTGGGGATGCTTTTCTGCAAAGGGGACAGGACGACTGCACCGTATTGAGGGGAGGATGGATGGGGCCATGTATTGCGAGATCTTGGCCAACAACCTCCTTCCCTCAGTAAGAGCATTGAAGATGGGTCGTGGCTGGGTCTTCCTGCATGACAACGACCCGAAACACACAGCCAGGGCAACTAAGGAGTGGCTCCGTAAGAAGCATCTCAAGGTCCTGGAGTGGCCTAGCCAGTCTCTAGACCTGAACCCAATAGAAAATCTTTGGAGGGAGCTGAAAGTCCGTATTGCCCAGCGACAGCCCCGAAACCTGAAGGATCTGGAGAAGGTCTGTATGGAGGAGTGGGCCATAATCCCTGCTGCAGTGTGTGCAAACCTGGTCAAGAACTACAGGAAACGTATGATCTCTGTAATTGCAAACAAAGGTTTCTGTACCAAATATTAAGTTCTGCTTTTCTGATGTATCAAATACTTATGTCATGCAATAAAATGCAAATGAATTACTTAAAATCATACAATGTGATTTTCTGGATTTTTGTTTTAGATTCCGTCTCTCACAGTTGAAGTGTACCTTTGATAAAAAAAAATGACAGAGCTCTACATGCTTTGTAAGTAGAAAAACCTGCAAAATCGTTCTCCCCACTGTATGTAATCTTAGTAGTTTGAATACACCTCCAAGATCAAGGTTAGTAGGTATACTAGCATCAACTGTTTTTGTATTTATCAATGTATTAATTTAGTTGCTAGGTTCTGTGATATTGAGCAAATTAGCCAAGAGCTGAAATCATGCCGCAGTCCGAATAGAGGTATATTCAAGTTCTGCTGGTAAGGTTGACTCTTGTCTGTTGTCACTGACTTGTGTTGTGTGTTACTCCCCAGTTGTTTGAGCTGGGGCCTGATGGTGGAGACCATGAGACAGATGGGGACCTCATGGCTGAGACTGACGTCCTGGCCTACGACTGCGCTGCCAGGGAGAAGTACGCCATGATGTTTGACGAGCCGGTGCTGCTGCAGCTTGGCTGGTGGTATGTGGCCTGGGCCCGGGTGTCTGGGCCCAGCTCAGATTGTGGCTCCCACGGACAGGCCACCATCACCACAGATGACAGGTACCTACTGGGGTCCATAGAAATACAATTACTTGAACAGATATCCCCATTCCTCATTGTACATTGTGAATTATGTGAACCTACTCCTTTTTGCAGTGTGGTCTTTCAGTTCAAGAGTTCCAAGAAGTCAAACAACGGTACCGACGTGAATGCAGGTCAAATACCTCAGCTATTGTACAGGCAAGTCATTTTCCTACACTCCTAATGTTGCCTGATTTGTGACCCATATATTGATGAACTTCAAGTAACCAACTTTATAATGGGAATGTAATGTGGTTGTTTTACTACTGCAGACTTCCGTCGAACGATGGCAACACAGCCAAAGGGAAACAGCAGACCAGTGAGCCGGTTCACATCCTCAAACGCTCCTTCGCCCGAACCGTCTCAGTGGTATGTACCGTACGCTTGTGTTTCCTCTAGCTAGACTTGGTCCAAGGCAGGCCGCAGATACCCCAGAATCAGAACATTGGCTTGTATGATAGCAATATTGAAACCAATTTTGTTCATCAGCCACCAAATGGAAGAAATTGATTTAAACAGAGAGGAGGAGCTACCTGGACTGGTCCAATAAGAAACACTTATTTTAGTTTTCTGTTGCAAAATGTTTGGAAAATGTTTCCATTGCATGCCCTATTGAACATCACCCTGGAGTGTAATATAGCATTTGTTAGGATGCAAGCTAGTTTCATGAATAGGTTGTAAAACTGTAGTAAACAGGTAATAAACATGCAGTAAAGTTGTCCTCCCCTCTCCCTGTAGGAGTGTTTTGAGTCCCTGCTGAGGATCCTCCACTGGAGCTGGACCACCCTGGTGCTGGGGGTGGAGGAGCTGAGAGGCCTGAAAGGCTTCCAGTACACGGCTACCCTGCTGGACCTGGAGCGTCTGCGCTTCGTAGGGACCTGCTGCCTTCGCCTGCTCCGTGTCTATATCTGTGAGATCTTCCCCATCTCTGGTAGGGTTACAGAGATGCATGTGCACTAACGTGTACACATACGTGGGTAGACACGGAAGTATGCATGGACACACACAAAGGCGCATGTACTGTAGACACAGACACACAAACACAACCATTCAGGTGCTCATAGTAGTACACAGGTAACACACACAGGTAATACGCACACACACACACACAGGTAACACACCACACACACACAGGTAGCAAAAATATGGAAATTATAGAAAAGACTAAATCAAGAATCCAAGTTGATACCAATGATTTTGCTACATTGAGAGACCTAACATAAGCGTTATAATAAAGGCTTATAGTTATAGCAAGTAATGAAAATACCCGTCAGCTTTAAGTAAAGTTTCTGAATGTAACAGTATCATATTGTCCCTGGTTTAACCCCCAGGCCGCTGTCCTATTCCTGTTCCCCCCTCTTCCTCCTCACCAGCCAGCACCAAGGCGGTGGTGGAGGAGTCCAGCAAGCTGGCGGAGTGCGTGGGCAAGACCCGTAGTTTGCTCAAGAAGATCCTGTCAGAGGGCATGGACAACTGCCTGACCAAGCTGGACAACGACCCCCAAGGATACCTTTCCCAGCCCCTCACCCTGCTGGAGGCCGTGCTGCAAGAGTGCCACAACACCTTCACCGCCTGCTTCCACTCCTTCTACCCCACGCCTGCGCTGCAGTGGGCCTGCCTCTGCGACTTGCTCAACTGCCTTGACCAGGTAGGTCTAAGAGAGAGGGAGCTCTGTGGACCAAGATTGTGGGTTCAACAGTAAGGTTGTTTGCTCAATTCCCACATGGACTGCATAGACTTACAGATGTGGTCAAATATATTGTCACCCTTGCACTTTACAATTGACTGAAATACAGCGGAATGTTGTGTTTTTTCTTTGATAAAATGGTAGAATGGCTATTTTTAGGCTCTTGCAATTTACCGCAGGTGAAGTGAATTACACAGTAAATGAGAATGATTGCCCCCTCTGGGACCGCATTTTTATTTATTTTGTCCTTTTTGGGGGGGAGGGTACAGTAATCAAATTATTATAATTTCATATAATTGAATATATTTTCCATTCATTATTGTTCACATATACTGCATATTTGTATTGTTGTGGCAGCCAACACATACAACAAAACACATACTAAATATTGATCATGTTTATCATATTACAGAGTTTAAGTAATATTAAATACGTTATGTAAAGGAGAAGAAACTAAAATAAGCGGGCTGCCATTCCCCCAACCCCACCCAGCCAACATGTCTCCTCCATCCAACCACCTAGAAGCCATCAGTGAATCCCAAACCACCCCCTTGCTCCTACCAACTCGCTCAGAGGGCCCTCCATTGTCACGTGTTGCTGACGAAACTCACAAGGGTGACCTCCAGAGAGTGCCGATGGGCTCAATAATCCCATCAACTTCAGGATGATGATGCAATTCATGTTTGACTTAAAAAAAAATAAACCGAGCATGAAATTGAAATGAACAAAGCCCCCTGTCATTTTACAAGCTATAAACCTCAGTAACAGTTCAATATTTAATTTGGGAGGTATTTAATCTGTTACATGTCAAGTCTTGAAATCAGACATAAACAAATGAATGTGACATAATTAGGCACACCTCTTCATTCTTTTGTATGAAGATGCGCAAACTCCAAACATATCGTGTCGGGATAGCACTTCACTCTGAAGCCTGCATGACCAATGTTCCCTCAAATTATTCCCCCCGGCACGGAGCAAATTTCAGGTCTGCTGAGCGTAAATAGGCTGTACCTGTTTTAAGTTATTTTTAACAATGGCCATGTAGGCTACTGTGGCTATTTGATGATCATAATGTGGAGTGGCCTACCATCAAAAACAATGGAGAAAACGTGGTTGTTCTGTCATTCAGCCTACAGTAGCAGCGAATGTGTGATGTTCAGTGTAGGCCTACATTCCATGGGACTTTTAAAGAAAATAAATGTGCAGGGCTTGGCATTAACCTGTTTATCCACTTGTCCTTCAGACAAGGAGGTGACAAAGTGTTTTTGTTTGATGCAAGAAAAAAATAATCGTTATTATTCCCATACCATTATTACAGAGAATCAGAAAAATTATGCTACCCTCTGCCAATAGGCTTGAATAAGCTAAGTAGCCAATCTCAAAATACAACACTGACCCTTTTAAGACAAATTTTTTTTTTTTTTTTACCTTACTCTGTTCAAAAATGTCTATAAATGTACATGTTTTGTGCTTTTGTAGGAAGCAATCATTCCCCTATTGCTGACTACAAAGGCAATCATATCGAGAGGTTCCGATGACGAATTTGATGCGGGCCACCTGTCCCGGTTGACTGCAGCAAAGATCGCTGACAAAACATTATAACGTCATAACGAGTCAAGCAAAAACTGTTAAATTGAGAGGAATATGTTAGTTAATGTAGAGACAAACGATTGTGCATATTTTTTTGTCATAAAGTTCATTTACAAAAATCGCTATTTAGCAAGTTTTGTTTCAGCCATATCCAATACCAGGTGTATCTAACTCCTTCATTATAACATGCAGGGAGCAGGTTTCAAACCCTCAACATTCTAGCCCGAAGTCCAGAACGATATCGACTGTGCCCAAATGTGTTAATTGTGGATGGGGCCGATTCTGTCTAAAAACACTTTCAATTGGAATTTTTAACATGGAAAGGGGAAAAAGTATTATTAGTTTTTAACAAGAGTAGCAGGATGGGCTATTAGCTGAAAAATAGACTATTCAACCTTTACTAAAGAATTGTCTAATAGCCGAGCTACGTGTGAACCCCCCTTCCCAACTTGCAACAAATCATTTTCAGGACTATCTAGAAAAAGCAGCTGAGATGCGCAATATGTTTCTAAGAAGAGGCTGTTCTCCACAATCTGTCGATAAGGCTCTTAATTTGGCATTGGGGAAAACACGAGATGAACTGCTACAAAAAAGATCCGCTAAAGAACACTCTAATGTTCACAACCATATATACTTTGAACATGCGGAAAGTGGGAGATGCGGTCAAGAAACACTGGCATGTTTTATTTACGAGATAGATTGGTTCATGCCAACTACCAGCCACAAATAGAAGTAGATGTTATTTTTTAGTAAGCCTACTTACAATTGCAACTGGTCAAAAATGTTGCATCCGACATAAAACAATAATTTAAAGAAAAAAAGTCTGCACGATCAAATTAAAACGAAAGCGCACATTTGTAATTCACAAACTCTCAAAGTAATTCAAAGTAACTCTTTTTATAGCCCAGCTACTGTTGTGAAAATCCCTCAACTTGAAATCTATTCAATGCTTAAGCACTCTCTAGTGTTACATTTCTAACTCAAAACAGTATTTCTTAATCAACCTCTTTATGCTTTCGTTAATCTTCTTGATCTTGTTTTTTTTCTGTAGCAATTCTGAGCAAATTGTTCAAGGGCCACAGTTGATTCGTCTGTGAAGATGACATTATTGAATGTCTCGCCAGCTTTGATCTGGGCCTGCAGGATGCACATTTCTTTGTTTGTCAGACGAATCATTTCGGTCATAACTACAGAACAGTTTTAAACAAGCGAACAAACATGGTTAATGTTCTGAGAATAAAAAAATATATATATATAAAACATTTCTTATGAAGCCTTTGCCGATCGCTCATAATCTTCATTCATCAGTGAGTCAATGGCTTGAATAGTCATTGCCTCACTCACGTGTTGAAAAGGAACGAGATGGAGTCACGATCCATGCCAGGCACACCTGTGAGCTCTTGAACTCCACCTCTGACAGGCAGAGTCAACATACAGAACGTGGCAGGTTCATCGGGTTTTTGGTTCACCCTGACATTTCCATTCCTCTTCTGACAACAGAACTTGACTAACTGCTCACCAGGCACAGCAAGGGTCGCCCGGACCGTTATGCTGTTCTGCTATTCAAAGGATGTGTAACCGAAGAGCGATACCACGAGTTGTGAACAGAATACATAGCCTTCCCTCTGTGGCTGTCTATTTCAGCATCCATTCACGCTGCTCTGAGACAAGCATGGAGAAACGAAAATGTTCAAATATTCCATGATATTCTTAAGATATGTGTTGACTGAATATAAGAAAGTGATGTCTGTTAAATAATCAAGGTAGGTTTCTCCAGAAATAAATAATTCTAAATAACTGGCTTTATTTACAAATTAGTGAGAATGTCTTCCTTTTTCTTGCTCACTCTGGGTTAAATGAAAACGCAATCTTCAAAATATTGTTACTTTTTCAACAAAGTGTTTATTAATAATTAATTTAGAATGATATAAAAGCCCCTTAGGATCTGTGAGAATATCTAACGGATAATGCCCCTTAGATATTAATATAGTCCTCAAAACCTGTAAATGTAATTATTGGTGGAGGGTCGCATCATAAAAAAAAAAAAATGTTTTTAGCTAAATATCTACTGAATCCTGGACATCACTTAGAACAGCGCCATATTTTCCATTCCATCCTAACAGAATCCCAGAGGGTTTTTTGTTTTTCATGGAATAGAAACACCATAATATTAATCAAATGAATTAAGCACCAGTCAAATGTTTGGACACCTACTCATTTCAGGATTTTTACTTTTTTCTATGTTGTAGAATAATAGTGAAGACATCACAACTGTAGCAGGTGTTGCCCATAATGCACATGTTTCCTATTAGCAGGACAATAGACTTTTATAACCCAGAATTGTTGTGAAAATCCCTTAACTTGCAATGTATTCGATGCTTAAGTACTCTAAAGTGTTACATTTCTACATCAAAACAGCAGCACAGTATTTCTTCATCAACATCTTTATGTTTTCGTTAATAAAGTAAAATAACGAGAAATAGACATTCAAATGCATGTTTATTTTTTACTTAATCTCTATTTAGGTATTGGTTAGACAAGAATTAGAATATTAGGGTGCAGAAATGTTACGCACTTAGTGTAACCTTTAACGAGGCAAGTCAGTTATGAACAAATTCTTATTTACAAGGACAGCCTACTCCTTCCTCGTAAATAGCCCAGTACTGTACTGCCGACCATCATTTTCTGTTTCAGCAAGTACCAGTCAAAAGTTTGGACACACCTACTCATTCCAGGATTTTTCTAGATTTTTGCTATTTTCTACATTGTAGAATAATAGGGAAGACATCACTAGGATGATCAATGAAAACAGGATGCACCTGAGCTCAATTTCGAGTCTCATAGCAAAGGGTCTGAGTACTTATGTAAATAAGGTATTTTTTTTGAGTTTTTAATACATTTAAATACCTGTTTTTCACTTTGTCATTCTGGGGTATTGTGTGTAGACTGATGAGGAAATAATTAATTTAATAAATTAAAAGTCTAGGGGTCTGAATACTTTCCGAAGGCACTGTATGCAACATTAACCAATTAAAAACAGTACTGTAGCAATGAGGTTTGTGCAGTAAGGTATAGGCCCAAAACATGATCACCACATATGGGCTTTGCTTGAATAGCTTGCACTGTTGTTTGGGCCATTTAAAAAATATATATATTTCAAAATTTGAGGTAGGCTATATGATCACCCGGTAAAAGATTGTTATACATTTTTGTATTACTTGTGAAGCATAGCTGAGTGAGCATACATTTAAATAATTCGCTTTTTGTTTTTATTTTACTGGGCTGATGATGCCTGCATCTGATGGTCAGTCTCAGCGGAGGGATAGAACAGCAGACTGTGTCAGCCTCTCACCATCCCTCCACTCTCCCTTTCCTCTGCTGACACTGACCAAAAAGGGACACCGTCTTCCAGCTGATGGTGAAACTCGAGTCGCACCGCATTCAGAAACTAAGTAAAATATTATTTGACATTAACAAAGACCCAAGCCGCTAATAATAACGCAAGCCTATAGATACACTTAACAACTCATTCATTTCTGCTGCAGTGCTTGTTGTAGCGCTGAGTGGAAATAGGAAGAACCGCTTATAAAAGTGTTGAATACAAAGTGTTGACAGTGCTGAGTAAGAACTTAAACATGAACTCACTCATTAAAACAGCATCTCTTTGCTGTATTCGTTGACAGTCTCTCTCAAGTAATGTTTTTAAATGTTTTCAAATCTCACAGTATCAACTTATAACTTTCGTTATTGCTGACACGGTCACCTGAACCATCCGATTGGCCAGCGGTAGGCCTATAGTGCACTTGATTTGCTCTCTGGGCCTGCTGGGAAGGTATAGTTTGTATCTTCAGACGCATGAAATGGACAAAGTTAGACACACAAGTATACACCCCAAAAATGCTTACCTCCCCTGTTATTGTCATGGTGATATGATATTTGTACGTCTAACTTTCTCACTCATCATTATTCACGATTCGTTCAGGATTATCCGTAATCATGGCAGCATCCACATTAATGTGGAATTGTTTAGAAGCATTATATTCTTATTTACAATAAAAGTGATTCCAAATGCATACACATGAATGTAGAAGTGTTTAGAAAAATATAATATTCTTATTTGCAACAAAAGTGACAGAATACATTATTTACAATTAATTTCTATTGGGCACAAAATAATCTGAAACACAACCAAAACAAAGAGCAAATGCATCCAACAAATGTGTATAATTTCAAATCCAAAGTGCTGGAGTACAGAGACAAAACATCAGAAAATGTGTCACTGTCCCATTACTTTTGGAGCTCACTGTATTAGTACATATATACTGTGTCTTGGTTGCCATTTCAATTGCTCATCTAAGCTTTTGTGTACAAAAATAAGAAAATACATAACTTATCATTAGCTAAGGTCAAATGCATTCTGGCTCTAGTTATCGCATCTCTTTAGTGAAAGTTTACCACCTCACCCACCCTTCTTTCCCTTCTCCCATTTACCAGGACATTGCCGAAGCCAATTTCCGCACATCGAGCAGCCGACTGTTAGCGGCGGTGATGTCTGCGCTGTGCAACACATCAGTCAAGCTGACGTCCATCTTGCCCATTGCGTACGACGGCGAAGTGCTGCTGCGCTCGCTGGTCAAACAGGTCAGCACGGAGAACGACTCTGCGCTCGCCCATCGCTTCCCCCTGCTGGTTGCACACATGGAGAAACTCAGCCACGTGAGTAAACAGAAAAGGCAGTGAAATTTTGACACAATGTCTGACCAATGAGGACCCTTATTCAAAAAGAGCCTCCCAGTAGGAGTGCTGATCTGGTTTCAGTTCCCTGCATCCATATCTTATAAATTATTATCTAAAAAGCAACATTTACACCAGCACTCCTACTCCAATAGTTTTTGTGAATATCCCATAACTAGCACAGGGGTTAGCCATATAGCTTAACCTATTTTACTATTGTAATACTCACCTATTAAAATGTGTTATCATTGAAATGGACATGTAACCTCTGTCTCTTGATTTCCCATGTTGTGCTTATCATGTAGAATTTGATAGATTCAGTGGATTTGTCTTTAAAAAATATATATATATATAATCAGAGAAGACACAGTTGCTGACCTTACTCGATGTTGTTAAACTTTCTCTCTTTTCTCCTCTCCCCCTTTCAGACGGAGGAGAACCTGATGGGGATGACAAGTTTCAGGGAGGTTCTCGAGAAGATGCTGGTGATTGTAGTGCTGCCAGTGAGGAAGAGCCTGAGAAAGGAGGTGGAGCTCTTCTCTCCCCACCTGGTCTCCAACACCTGTGGCCTGCTGGCCAGCATAGTCTCTGAGCTCACAGCCTCTGCACTGGGCTCCGAGGTAAAGAACAGGCACGAGCAGGCATGCCGGCACACACCCACAGACCCACCAATCCTCCTCCAAGACATACACTCTGATGGTTTATGTCTGAAGACAAAAGTCAATGTTTGTGTTGTTTAGGATTTCATTCATTACCAGGTTGTGCCTGTTCAGGGATTGAACAGGACATTGATATTGACAGCCATTAAACAATCTATTCCTGTTAATAGGTTGGCAAGATTCGTAATGGAATCAACCTTCCCCAAATGTAGACCTTACTCCAGTCCAAATATAGCTCTCTGTTGGGGTTGAGAAGTCATTCAGTTGAGGTATTCGCCATTTACAGCGTGTTCTATTCCTCCCTACCTCAATCTGTATGGTTTCTTAGCTATTCTAATATTCAAGGTTAATAAAATCAAATGTTCTCCAAATATACACAACATTTAAATGTTATGCTACATGCAGTATATGCATCAATATATTTGTTGAAAACTATTCAATCAAAATGGAGGAAGTCAAAAAAAAATGCAGAATTACTTTTCTTGTTTACAAGATGCTGAGTCACTTCGGGGAGTGACGTCTCTCACTCTGTCCATCCACATGTCTGTCCCTCTGTCCATCCACTTTTCCGTCTGTTTCGCTCTACCCTGCAGCTGCCGGCTGCATTCTCAACACTCAATCTCAATCACTCTGGCACCCTGCAGTTCAACCGTCATGACAACAGCCCCAGCCGCCACAGTTGTTCTAAATCCATTGTTCATGTTGTCAAGGAAACTTCTGTTCTCCCTATAGGGACTTGGGCCTGGTTGCATAAAACATCTTAGTTAATTTTCCCCTTATCCTTTCCCTTAAAGTTTCCTTAACTTTAAGTCAGTTGCACAAAACATTTTAAGGTGAATTCCCCCTTAACTACTTCATTCAGTATGGATATCAATGTAAACAGCATTTGTGGAGGTGATTGTTGCTTTCATCTCCCCTGGTTAAAAAAGGAAAACATCAACCAGCTAGCTACTTAGCTAAACAATGGAATATCCACAGCGACAAAGCTAGCTTGCTACTTAGCGAGCTACTCTGTAAGCTAGCTTGAAGTGCTAGAAAGTAATATAAACTATTTCAGAAAAAAGTACCTACATAAAATGTAGTTTATCTTCTGAAGCAATTTGGTTATCCTGTCTTGATTGTAAAAATAATTTTTACAATCTCGAAACGTAAATGCAATCTCTTTGACGAGACCTTTATTCAGTGAATACCATTAAGTATGCCCTTAAATAAGGGAATATTTGAGGGGCTCTATGCAACACCCTTAAACAATTACCTTAGGTAAGGGAAAATTATTCCTTAAGTGAAACACTTTTGGTGTTTTATACAACCGGGTCCTGGATATCCATGTAACAACCACAGACAAGCTATCTCTGGCCACATAGGTGTGGACATAGGTCAGGACATCCTCGTAGTAGGGATGGCACAATTACACATAACTGTGTAACTGATGGATTTTCTTTTGTGGAAAGAAGAGCTGACTGAAGATGGGACGGCCAGGAATTTGAGCGGTTGAGAGTGTTTCTGCGATAACATGGACTCTTACAGTAACATGGACATGAAACTTTGTTGCTCCGTGCTGAAACACATGAGGTATAGTAGCAATCAAGTCTTAGGTTGCCTAGGCAACACCCCCTTGCTACAGCAGCAGCAAATGCATTGAGGAATGGAGGGGAGGAGAAAATGTGCGTCTTAAAAATTAAATATATATATTATTTTTCTTTGCTATTTAAACGGTTATTACGGTGACCGCAGTAATTTGGCTGACCAATAAGTCTTCCAAAGTTTCAGAACTGCCACAGCCCTACCTCGTTGTTTTTGTTTCTGAATGTTTCTGTGTGTTGGCCGACGTCATGGTCAGCGAGGTTGCTTCATACATTGTCTTGTACAATATCAATGGAATGCCCCTGCTGATGTTTATTCATCTCAGTACTACCACCTGGTAGACTTATGTAGCGATCTAATGAATAACACAAAGTTGGCAGATTTAAGTCTTAATGGCATCATTTTCTGGTTGTTAACATCTTTTTAGAACCAATTGGTCTCTGTTACAACCAGGTAAAGACCTATTTTTCATGACAAGGTCAAGATGTGGTTATTGTCAGGTCAGATTAGAACCAGATAAATACATATATTTCTGGCTGCTAAAATGATGTTAACAAAACGCCCTTATACAACCACTACATGACCTAACCATGAGGATATAAAAACGATATAAAATACATAATCACTTGTCTCTTCGTCTCACCCAGGTGGACGGTCTAAACTCGCTTCACTCTGTGAAGTCCACTCCCAATCGCTTCACCAAGATGAGCCAGGGCCGCAGCTGGAACACGGGCAACGGCTCTCCAGATGCCATCTGTCTGACAGTGGACAAGCCCGGCGTGGTGCTGGTGGGCTTCTGTGTCTATGGTGGCGGGGGCATCCATGAGTATGAGTTGGAGGTGCTCGCTGATGACGTAAGAGTTTTATATATCAAATCAAATTTAAAATCAAATGTATTTATATAGCCCTTCTTACATCAGCTGATATATCAAAGTGCTGTACAGAAACCCAGCCTAAAACCCCAAACGGCAAGCATTGCAGGTGTAGGGGAGGAGGGATATTCAATGCCTGCTTTTTAATTTGTTTTACCCATCTACCAATAGGTTCCCTTCTTTGCGTGACATTGGAAAATCACCCTGGTCTTTGTGGTCAAATCTGTGTTTGAAATGAACTGCTCGACTGAGGGACCTTACAGATAATTGTTTGTGTGGGTTACAGAGATGTGGTAGTTATTCAAAAATCATGTTAAACACTATTGCACACAGTGAGTCCATGAAACATGTTGTTTGACATGTTATTTGTTAAGCAAATTTGTGCTCCTGAACTTGTTTAGGCTTGCCATAACAAAGGGGTTGAGTACTTATTGACTCAAGCCTTTTAAGCTTTTTATTTTTTATTAATTTGTAACTATTTCGAAAACCATAATTTCACTTTGACATTGTGGGGTGTTGTGTGTAGGCCAGTGATGACAAAATCTAAATGTCATCCATTTCCAAGTCAAGGGGTGTGAATACTTGCTGAAGGCACTGTAGCTAATTAAATGTCCATTAGTCTGTTTAATTCTCGTATCTTCACATTTTCGTGAACTAAAATTAAAACTAATGTATTATTTTTTTAAACTTTAAAAAAAATATATATACGTCATCTATTAAATTCACTTGTATTTAACCTGGAATTCCCTTGAAATAAATAAATACAAATGGAGGGAGGCCTTTTATCTCTATACTATACATTTTTTGTCGTTGTTACATTTAGCTCAGGTAGTCCTCAAGCACAATCTTAAACATGCTTTGTATCTAATCCAGCAGTAACAAGTTCAATTCAGGGCAGTCTACAGCTTTTCAAAGACAAAGAAGTGTTTATTGGTATTCATTGCGATTAATTTTCCTAAAGCCACTGACCATCTCTTTTGGTTCTTGGCTTGTATTTGAGTTTAAGCTACCCCAGGAGTTCTTCTTTCTTACCACGTCTCTCCTTTCTCTCTTTCCCCTCTTCTTCCCCTCCAGGCCCAGACAGAGCACCCCGGGGACTCGGCCCACACCCATAGGTGGACGTCTCTGGAGCTGGTCAAGGGAACCTACAGCACCGATGACTCCCCCAGCGACATTGCCGAGATACGCCTCGACAAGGCCGTGCCACTCAAGGTACACAGGACTAAAATGATGTGCCCTATACATACATCTATTCATCTATCTAACCATATGTATGCCAGGGTTTCCATTAGGATAATGTGGCTCCGGACAACTAGACGGGAAGATTTTAATTCACCGTCCATTTGAGAAATTGACCGGATCCATATGCATTTGGTGCATAAACCATTAGGGTGGTCACCAATGGTAATGGTGCTCAGAATGACATAAATCACATTTAACAGATCTTGCAACTCTGAAAGAAGCAGCCATTAAAACATAATTTTCAAACATTTGCCAAAATGTATTTTGCGGTTAAACAGCATTCTAAACAGCGCACCGGGGAAAACACCATACATTTTAAAAAATATATATATAATACAATGTTATTTGTGACACACGTCACAAAGCAGATGTCATCGTGGGTGTAGCGAAATGCTTGTGTTTCTAGCTCCGACAGTGATATCTAACAAGAAATATCTAAGAATTCCACAACAAATACCCAATACACACAAATCTAGTAAAGGAATGGAACTAAGAATATATAAATATAGGGACTAGCAATGTCAGAGCGGTGTAGAATAGTATAGAATACAGTATATACATATGAGATGAGTAATGCAAGATATGCAAACATCATTAAAGTGACTGGTGTTCCATTTATTAGTGGCCAGTGAGCCTCCTGATGTTGAAGAGGCGCTGTTGTGCCACCTTCACCACACTGTCTGTGGGTGGACCATTTCAGTTTGTCAGTGATGTATGTGTACAGTGAGGA
This sequence comes from Oncorhynchus clarkii lewisi, assembly GCF_045791955.1. Classification (NCBI taxonomy): domain Eukaryota; kingdom Metazoa; phylum Chordata; class Actinopteri; order Salmoniformes; family Salmonidae; genus Oncorhynchus; species Oncorhynchus clarkii. The sequence goes on along the minus strand of NC_092149.1, from coordinate 43,847,382 downwards.
ACTTGAAGCTTTCCACATTCTCTGCTGCCGTCCGGTCGATGTGGAGAGGGGGGTGCTCTCTCTGCTGTTTCCTGAAGTCCACGATCATCTCCTTTGTTTTGTTGACGTTGAGTGAGAGGTTATTTTCCTGGCACCACACTCCCGGAGCCCTCACCACCTGCCTGTAGGTTGTCTCGTCATTGTTGGTATTGAAGCTGTTGTCGTCTGCAAACTTGATGATTGAGTTGGAGGCGTGCATGGCCACACAGTCATGGTTGAACAGGGAGTACAGGAGGGGGATGAGCACGCACCCTTGTGGGGCCACAGTGTTGAGAATCAGCGAAGGGGAGGTTTTGTTTCCTACCTTCACCTCCTGGGGGTAGCCCGTCAGGAAGTCCAGGACCCAGTTGCACAGGGCGGAGTTCAGACACAGGTCCTCAAGCTTAATGATGAGCTTGGAGGATACTATGGTGTTGAATGCTGAGCAATTGTCAGCATTCTTACATATGTATTCCTCTTGTCCAGGTGGGATAGTCCAGACCTGATAGAGGTTCGATATGTGACAGAGATGAGAAACTTATCCCAAGATGACACAACTAGAATGGGATGCTAATATGACTAGGATTGTGCCTTTGGCTTCTGGACAAGGAAATACAGTTAATATGGAAACTAATAGAGCAGGAGAGAAATCCCAGAACTTTTTGAGGATCTGAGGACCAATGCCAAATCTTTTCAGTCTCCTGAGGGGGAATAGGCTTTGTTGTGCCCTTGACACGACTGTCTTAGTGTGTTTGGACCATGATAGTTTGTTGGTGATGTGGACGCCAAGGAACTTGAAGCTGTCAACCTGCTCCGCTGCAGCCCCTTCGATGAGAATGAGGGCGTGCTCGGTCCTCCTTTTCCTTTAGTCCACAATCATCTCCTTTGTCTTGATCACGTTGAGGGAGAGGTTGTTTCAAACAATTAAGTATTTTATCAAATGCATACTTCCTCCAGCTCACATTGTAAAGTGGTAGCCTGTTGTCTGCTCTTGAATGGTGAATGTAGAATAAAGCAAATGTAAAATCATTATTTATTACAAGATTTAGTTGAGGTGTAGGGTTTTATTAATGATTTGTCCCAAATACAATGCTTTTCGTTTTAGAAATATTTACGATTAACTTATTCCTTGCCACCCACTCTGAAACTAACTGCAGCTCTTTAAGTGTTGCAGTAATTTCAGTCGCAGTCGCAGCTGACGTGTATAGTGTTGCGTCAGACGCATACATTGACACACTGGCTTTTTCTCAAAGCAACAGTCATTTTGTTAAAAATTGTAAAAAGTAAGGGACCTAGACAGCTGCCCTAGGGAATTCCTGATTTGACCTGGATTTTGTTGGAGAGGATTCCATTAAAGAACACCCTCTGTGTTCTGTTAGACAGGTAACTCTTTATTCACAATATAGCAGGGGGTGTAAAGCCATAACACATACGTTTTTCCAGCAGCAGAATATGATCGATAATGTCAAAAGCCGCACTGAAGTCTAACATCCCCCCCCCCCAGTTTTTTTATCATCGATTTCTCTCAGCCAATCATCAGTCATTTGTGTGAGTGCTGTGCTTGTTGAATGTCCTTCCCTATAAGCGTGCTGATTGTCTGTTGTCAATTTGTTTACTGTAAAATAGCATTGTATCTGGTCGAACACAATTTTTTCCAAAAGTTTGCTAAGGGTTGGTAACAGACTGATTTGTCGGCAATTTTTCGGCCAACATTTTTCGGCAACTACTATTAAAATTAAGCACCCACTTGGTTGATGCTACGGCAGTCAGGTGGAGCCAGAAAGCGCACCACATTTCAATAATAATTCAAGAGCAGCCTTGTAACTTTGTCCTCCTTTCAATCCTCATCACTGCACACCTCTGTCTTCTTGCTTTCGCCTTTTCTCCATCCTCAACCTCAGGACGGACACTGGTTGGCATTAGAATCAATACAGCTAGCCAGCTAACGTTAGCTAGCTAGCCAAACATACAAATTACTTGCCAGCTAGTTTAGTCTTTTTAGAGGAAAATCTAGTGGGCATCCCTGGTGGTTGTGTTTTAGAACCCCTTACTAGTGGCTTTGCCAACTTTCAGTGGGCACCCACATGGGTGCCTTCGGAAACCCTTTCTGTTTTGTTTTTGGTTGTCAAAATTATTTTCTTTGTTAGTTCCATTTCTTGTGAGTGACATTTTGAGTTGGTCTTGTGGGAATGTAACACTACCTATATATTTTGTAAGTGGGGACTATTGGAATTTACATTGAGTAGGCTACAGTGCCATGCGAAAGTATTCGGCCCCCTTGAACTTTGCGACCTTTTGCCACATTTCAGGCTTCAAACATAAAGATATAAAACTGTATTTTTTTGTGAAGAATCAACAACAAGTGGGACACAATCATGAAGTGGAACGACATTTATTGGATATTTCAAACTTTTTTAACAAATCAAAAACTGAAAAATTGGGCGTGCAAAATTATTCAGCCCCCTTAAGTTAATACTTTGTAGCGCCACCTTTTGCTGCGATTACAGCTGTAAGTCGCTTGGGGTATGTCTCTATCAGTTTTGCACATCGAGAGACTGACATTTTTTCCCATTCCTCCTTGCAAAACAGCTCGAGCTCAGTGAGGTTGGATGGAGAGCATTTGTGAACAGCAGTTTTCAGTTCTTTCCACAGATTCTCGATTGGATTCAGGTCTGGACTTTGACTTGGCCATTCTAACACCTGGATATGTTTACTTTTGAACCATTCCATTGTAGATTTAGCTTTATGTTTTGGATCATTGTCTTGTTGGAAGACAAATCTCCGTCCCAGTCTCAGGTCTTTTGCAGACTCCATCAGGTTTTCTTCCAGAATGGTCCTGTATTTGGCTCCATCCATCTTCCCATCAATTTTAACCATCTTCCCTGTCCCTGCTGAAGAAAAGCAGGCCCAAACCATGATGCTGCCACCACCATGTTTGACAGTGGAGATGGTGTGTTCAGGGTGTTGCTTTTACGCCAAACATAACGTTTTGTATTGTTGCCAAAAAGTTACATTTTGGTTTCATCTGACCAGAGCACCTTCTTCCACATGTTTGGTGTGTCTCCCAGGTGGCTTGTGGCAAACAACACTTTTTATGGATATCTTTAAGAAATGGCTTTCTTCTTGCCACTCTTCCATAAAGGCCAGATTTGTGCAATATACGACTGATTGTTGTCCTATGGACAGAGTCTCCCACCTCAGCTGTAGATCTCTGCAGTTCATCCAGAGTGATCATGGGCCTCTTGGCTGCATCTCTGATCAGTCTTCTCCTTGTATGAGCTGAAAGTTTAGAGGGACGGCCAGGTCTTGGTAGATTTGCAGTGGTCTGATACTCCTTCCATTTCAATATTATCGCTTGCACAGTGCTCCTTGGGATGTTTAAAGCTTGGGAAATCTTTTTGTATCCAAATCCGGCTTTAAACTTCTTCACAACAGTATCTCGGACCTGCCTGGTGTGTTCCTTGTTCTTCATGATGCTCTCTGCGCTTTTAACGGACCTCTGAGACTATCACAGTGCAGGTGCATTTATACGGAGACTTGATTACACACAGGTGGATTGTATTTATCATCATTAGTCATTTAGGTCAACATTGGATCATTCAGAGATCCTCACTGAACTTCTGCAGAGAGTTTGCTGCACTGAAAGTAAAGGGGCTGAATAATTTTGCACGCCCAATTTTTAAGTTTTTGATTTGTTAAAAAAGTTTGAAATATCCAATAAATGTCGTTCCACTTCATAATTGTGTCCCACTTGTTGTTGATTCTTCACAAAAAAATACAGTTTTATATCTTTATGTTTGAAGCCTGAAATGTGGCAAAAGGTCGCAAAGTTCAAGGGGGCCGAATACTTTCGCAAGGCACTGTAAATATGGTAGGCTGCTAGCGTTGTGATGACTGGTCTAATTCATTAATACGGCCTGAGAGTTGATTAGTCCGGTTCATGCAGCTATTTGTATGTTCATATTTTGTTTCTTTGCATTAGTGCGGCTTGAACATTTTATAATAATGGCCCATGGTACCTGTCATTACTATTCTCAGGAAACAGGAAAGCTCTTGGTTGGGAAGTCCCGGGATACCGGTCACTGGAATTATACCCTAGCATGTATCTATCCATCCTTCTTTTGGGTTTTTTATACCACGACTCAATGTCACTCATGATATGAAAACCACATATGTTGCACAATCGTGTTTGTCCTCCCGTCTCTTTGTCCTCATCTGACTGACTTTTGTATACATTCTACAGGAGGGTGTGAAATACGCTGTCCGCCTGCGTAACTATGGTAGCCGAACAGCCAATGGGGACGGAGGGATGACCACGGTTCAGTGTTCTGACGGCATGGCCTTCACCTTCAGCACCTGTAGCCTGAGCAGCAACGGGACCAACCAGACCAGAGGACAGATACCACAGATACTGTACTACAGGTACACAGACGCACACACACTTTCATTACATGAGTGACATATCCAGGTTGCCACACTCCCATAAGATGTCATTTAAAGTTAAGTTGAGATTCATGTCCTTCCCAATGCTAACAACCATTGCTAGGGCTAACATGGACGTGTGTGTCTTTGCCCATAGGAGTGAGTATGACGGGGATCTGCAGTCCCAGCTGCTGAGCAAAGCCAATGAAGAGGACAAGAACTGCAGCAGGGCTCTCTCAGTGGTCAGTGCAGTGGTCAGAGCTGCCAAAGATCTCCTTCACAGGGCGTTCGCTGTGGATGGTAAGAACTGGGAGCTCTCTGAATGAGGCAAAACCGGTCAACGTTATTTTCATAATAAGTGACTTAAGACGGGACAATCAGGTTGTCCAACAATTGGAAAAAATATTATTGCAAATGTAGGTTAAACAACCAATGAGTCTTTTTTCAGAGGGACCATATTACAAATACGAATGTCCTTGAAACAGTCTTGATAGTCGCAGAGGTCCTTCACAATTTTAATTGAGACGACTGTACAACCATCAAGATTAATTGTCAGATTCAACAGAAGATCTTTTTGTTTCTTTGGACCTAGAACAAGCATCTCTGTTTTGTCCGAGTTTAAAAGTAGAAAGTTTGCAGCCATCCACTTCTTTATGTCTGAAACACAGGCTTCCAGCGAGGGCAATTTTGGGGCTTCACCGTGTTTCATTGAAATGTACAGCTGTGTCATCCGCATAGCAGTGAAAGTTAACATTATGTTGTTGAATTACATCCCCAAGAGGTAAAATATATAGTGAAAACAATGGTGGTCCTGAAACAGAACCTTGAGGAACACCGAAATTTACAATTTACAAAACTAGATCCAGAGTATGACTGTGGCAGTGAGTTGTTCCGGAGACATGTTGGACAAAACCCACTGAGTCAATGATGGCTCCGAAAGCCTTTTGGAGTGGGTCTGTGGACTTTTCTACGTGAATATTAAAGTCACCAAAAATGTGAATATTATCTGCCATGAATACAAGGTCCAATAGGAATATATGGAACTCAATGAGGAACGCTGTATATGGCCCAGGAGGCCTGTAAAAAGTGATTGAGTAGGCTGCATAGATTTCATGACGAAAACGTCGGGGGGGGGGGGGGGGGGGTGTAAATTGAAATTGCTATCGTAAATTTTAGCAACACCTCCGCCTTTGCGGGATGCGTGGGGGATATGGTCACTAGTGTCACCAGGAGGTGAGGCCTCATTTAACACAGTAAATTCATCAGGCTTAAGCCATGTTTCAGTCAGGCCAATCACATCAAGATTATGATCAGTGATTCGTTCATTGACTGACTGCCTTGGAGGTGAGGGATCTAACATTAAGTAGCCCTATTTTGAGATGTGAGGTATCATGATCTCTTTCAATAATGGCAGGAATGGAGGATGTCTTTATTCTAGTGAGATTGCTAAGGCGAACACCGCATGTTTAGTTTTGCCCAACCTTGGTCGAGGCACAGACACGGTCTCAATGGGGATAGCTGAGCTGACTACTCTGACTAGTAGTCAGTGCTAGTGGCAGACTCCACTAAGCTGGCAGGCTGGCTAACAGCCTGCTGCCTGGCCTGCACCCTATTTCATTTTTGAGCTAGGGGAGTTAGAGCCCTGTCTATGTTCGTAGATGAGAGCATCCCTCCAGCTAGGGTGGAGTCCGTCACTCCTCAACAGGCCAGGCTTGGTCCTGTTTGTGGGTGAGTCCCAGAAAGAGGGCCAATTATCTACAAATTCTAGGAAGTGTTTTGAGGTTCACATACACTGTTTGTGGTCAAATTATTCCTACCATGGATTAAGACACGATCTGATGTCACCTTCCACGATAACTTCAAAAAAGGACAGATCAGAACAATGGTTTAGTTCAATTAATTTATGTTTCAGGGAATCCAAACCAGCATTGACTACATAAGACATTTTTACGTTCCCAATTTTCTTAACATTATCTCTACGACAAATGTCAGAGCATAACAACATACTGTTACTGTTGAATCCATTTTCGAAATTAGTTCATTCTCCCTTATTTCACTGGCGACCTCTTAGAAGAGTTACCAGATCAGGATGTTAGCACCCTAACCCATCACAGATGTTGAAATTTGTATCAAAACAAAAACAAAAAATGAAATCAGCAATTCACATATCACACACTGCATTTGAAGTAACTGTCATCCCTTATTAACATATATGTTTCCTTCTATCTGCAGACTGAACAAAGTAAATTTGTATATTTACCCAAGGAACAGACCCCAGGGAACTGGTAATTTTCCCTTCGAGCACATGATTCACATCGTGATTCAAAAACAACATGTTAAATCAAAAATAAACAAATTCGAATAACCAATCAACTTAGAATTACAACTCTTGATTACTCCATAAGGAAATAATAGTATCTCATAAAGTAATGGTAAAATTAAAGTAGAAACTGGTGTTTCGCATTCATTTTATAATTAAATTACACCTGTTTCTATCATTTCTCGTGAGATTGATCATGCCTCACCAGAAGGTCAGGATACAAGGCATTCGACACCATTAAATATTTCCTCTCCCTTTTCTTTTTTCTTATTTTTTTTCTCTTTAACCTTTATTTAACTCGGCAAGTCAGTTAAGAACAAATTCTTATTTCCAATGGCGGCCTAGGAACAGTGGGTAGCTAGCCTTGTTCGGGGGCAGAACGATAGATTTTTACCTTGTCAGCTTGGGGATTCGATCTTTTCAATGCTCTAACCTCTAGGCTACTTGCTGCCCCTTTCCTTCAGAAACCAGTTCAAAACCTTCCAAACATTTCCATCCTTCTGCATATTCCATTTAAAACGGAATTGAAAAGACCCCATCCAAAATAAATCCCACAGTATCAACACCGCTGATGCACATTCATAACTGGTAAGCTGGTGTGTGTGTGTGGTAAACCATAGATCAAAACACACATGAACAGGCCTCACTTATCTGGAATTCCGTTTATGGCCTACTCTATCATTTATGACGTTTTCTGAATTTGCAAGGAGCATTTGGCCAGATTATTTTAAATGTGTTACCTCTAGAATCCATTCCCCTGGCAAATTTAGCCAATATCTCATCATAAGGAATCCGCAATATTTTATCCCTGGACTCTATTAAAAAGTTGGCTCTGAACCACTATTGATCGAACGGAGACCGAACACCGCAATGTCAAATGTTCCTGTTCCGCTGCTCTCAAGAGGATGTGTCGCTGCTCATTTGACCAGGATACAAACGCTTGTATGGTGGCATTTCCTCCGAATGCAGCAGTTTCCAGAACCACCCCACACTCATTCTTCCAATGTCTGATAGCTCCCTGTTTTAGATGTGGGACTATCTCCTTACTTTTTGATGTTTTTTCACTACATTTCTTTGTCTTACCTTGGCCATTAGGGACTTTCGCTGTGGCCGTATTAACCCCTCGCACATTTGCGACATGAGCGGAGGTATATTCCACTCTCAAAACATCTTGCCATCTTGCCATCTGTCACAATATCAATAGTTATTATTCCCCAACCTCTCTCATCGGTGTCCAGGGTGTTTTAGTTTTCTTCACTCCCGTCTATAATACACACCTATTATCTATTTTCCAAGATAGTGCTACCCACTTTCCAGGATAATAATTAATTGGTTACTGCACTTAATACCTTGTATTAGAACCTATACTATAGCGTCTGCAAATTTCTTACTGGAGAATACGGATGACTTAATGTCTTATTCCAGTATTGCGCCTCAAATATTTCAGAATTATTCACACTTGTCTTCCTATTTCCACATAATCTTTAATGGTTCCCCCTCCCCATAGGGCATAAACCAACCTCTCTCCGTATTTCTACTGTTACTACACGTATCTCAGTGTCCGAATATCTTATTATAATTTTTTTATTTAACTTACTAACTTCTAGAACTCTTGTCTTCCTAAAACTCACTAGCTTCTAGAACTCTCGTCTTCCTAAAACTCACTAGCTTCTAGAACTCTTGTCTTCCTAAAACTCACTAGCTTCTAGAACTCTCGTCTTCCTAAAACTCACTAGCTTCTAGAACTCTTGTCTTCCTGAAGCTCACTAGCTGCTAGAACTCTCGTCGTCTTCTAAAACTCACTGCAGCTGGGACTTTTGTCCCTTTTACAGATCTCGCAGGGGAATAACCCCACTTGGGACCTATCCTTATGGAACCTACCCTACACCATATATTTACGACCGGTCGTTACACGATGGGCCCACCGAATAAACTCAGGCTTTGTAAGTCAGTAACCTATAATTGTTCAGCCTACAATTCTCATCTCCCCAAGATGTCAAAATGAGTGGAAACGGGCGTAGGAACTAACAAACTACCTTGTTTGTTGCCAGCTCCTGCTCCAATGATCTGGACTCTGGTTTGACTAAATATCGTGGTGAATCCTGTTAAACAAAACCAAATGTTAGGTTCTAATTCTGAGTAAAAAACTCAACGGACACTATGAAAGCTTAACCAAGTTTATTCTTCCCAGATGATCGGTACAGCTGCATTAGACAAAACATGTTTCCACCAACACAAGTATATATACTCCAATTTAGATGCACTTCTCCTTCTTTCCAATCCTTTCATCTGTTATGGTTCGACAGGAAGACGAAGTGATGGGCTAATAAACCGCTCCACCTCCCTTAAAGTGACCGAACCTCAACCCCCTTGATACCGAATCCAAAGCTCTAGTATTACAATGTTCCAAGTTTAACCCAGAATCTAACAATATCTATTGCATCTTGGCCTATGCCGCTCTGTCATTGCTCATCCATATATTTTATTGATGTATTCTTATTCCATTCCGTTACTTAGATTGTGTGTATTAGGTATTTGTTGTGTGAATTGTTAGGTATTGAAGGACAAGCATTTCGCTACAAAAAAAAATACACATTTAAAAAAATATATATATATTTAAAATTTTATATGAACCATGGCCCCATCGCTGCCGGTTTCTTATTAAATCGACTCAAGCCCAGCTCAGTTAATCCCTACCATTGTGTCGCTGAGTTGGCATAATGCTTCAGTTGCGGTCTAAGGCACTGCATCTCAGTGCAAGAGGCGCTTTTATAGTTGGCCCACTGTGGTGCACAATTGGCCCACTGTCGTCCGGGTTTGGCCGGGGTAGGCCATCATTGTAAATAAGAATTTGTTCTTAACCTCTAGCGTCGAGCAAGCCCGTATCCGGGAGCGTAATCATAGCCTCAAGCTCATTACCATAACGCAACGTTTCCTATTCATGAAAATCGCAAATGAAATGAAATAAATATATTGAAACACAAGCTTAGCCTTTTGTTAACAACACTGTCATCTCAGATTTTCAAAATATGCTTTAACCAAAGCTACACAAGCATTTGTGTAAGAGTATTGATAGCCTAGCATAGCATTAAGCCTAGTATTCAGCAGGCAACATTTTCACAAAAACAAGAAAAGCATTCAAATAAAATCATTTACCTTTGAAGAACTTTGTATGTTTTCAATGAGGAGACTCTCAGTTAGATAGCAAATGTTCATTTTTTCCAAAAATATGATTTGTGTAAGAGAAATAGCTCAGTTTTGTTCATCACGTTTGGCTAAGAAAAAAAAAAGAAAATGCAGTCAACACAACGCCAAACTTTTTTCAAAATTAGCTCCATAATATCGACAGAAACATGGCAAACGTTGTTTAGAATCAATCCTCAAGGTGTTTTTCACAATTCTATTCGGTGAAAAATCATTCCTGGCAGTCGGTTTCTCATCAAAGGCAAACGGAAAAATACTGCAGCTGGAGATTACGCAATAATTGCGACGGAGGACACCAAGCGACCACCTGGTAGATGTAGTCTCTTATGGTCAATCTTCCAATGATATGCCTACAAATACGTCACAATGCTGCAGACACCTTGGGGAAAACGTGGAAAACGTAAGCTGACTCCTAGCTCCTCCACAGCCATATAAGGAGTCATTGGAAGGAGGCGGTTTAAAAAAATGCGGCACTTCCTGATTGGATTTGTATCTGGGTTTCGCCTGTAACATCAGTTCTGTGGCACTCACAGACAATATCTTTGCAGTTTTGGAAACGTCAGAGTGTTTTCTTTCCAAAGCTGTCAATTATATGCATAGTCGAGCATCTTTTCGTGACAAAATATCTTGTTTAAAACGGGAACGTTTTTCATCCAAAAATTAAAAGAGCGCCGCCTATATCGAAGAAGTTAACTGACTTGCCGGGTTAAATAAAAAAATATAAAAAAGATGAATTAAAAAAAAAAAAAAGTGCACTGAATGCCTCTATTGTATGCAGTACTCACGTGCCTATGAATGTTAGCACTGAGGTGGTGTGCCCTAGCAGGAAGTCCACTGTGCAGCTCACCTTGCACTAGCATAAATAAAATGAGCGTGTCTACTTCTGCTAAGCTTCCCAGTAAAGCAATGAAATCAATCAAGCATCCAAGAAAAGTGTTAAAAACAGCCCTTGTTAACGTATATAGCTTAAGAAGCAAGGTTCATGAAATCAATAATTTGCTAGTTACAGATGACATTCATATTATATTTCTATTTCTGAAACTCACTTAGATAATACCTTTGATAGTGGTAGAAATACATTGTTATAACATCTACAGAAATGTCAGAAATGCCAAAGTGTTGCCGTTTCTTTCAGAACCACATTCTGTAAAGCTCAGAGAGGTTCTCATGTTATATATATATATATATATATATATACTGTGGAAGTAATATGGCTACAGGTTCAACTACCTCACCTAAAGCCCATTGTGGCTGGAAGCAGCTATAGAACACCAAACGCTAACAGTCAGTATCAGGATAATGTGTGAAATGCTTGATAATGTATGTGATATCAACAGAGATATATATTCTGGGTGATCTTACATATTGACTGGATTTCATCAAGCTGTCCACTCAAGAATAAGCTTAAAACTGTAACTAGTGCCTGCAACCTGGTTCAGGTTGTCAGTCAACCTACCAGGGTAGATACAAACAGCACAGGAATGTGATCAATAGATGTTGAGGATTTCATCTTTACTAATTCTGCAGAAATTTGATTTAAAGCAGTATCCAAATCCATCAGATATAGTGATCACAATATAGTAGCCAGATCTGCTGCTGTTGATATAAATAATTTTTGTTGGTCTGTGGTGTGTCATGAAGAACAACCAGACGCTGTACTTGATACATTTATGAAATTGCTTATTCCAGTTAAAAATAAGCATACACCACAGAAAGAAAACAATTGTGAAAACGGTTAAATCCCTGTTGATTGATGAGGAATTGGGGAAAAAAAAGGTCTGGCTACACAACCGATTGGCAAACGTACTGCAAATTGAGAAGTTGTGTGACTAAACTGAATAAAAAGAAGAAACTACTATGAAACAAAGAATTATAGTAAAAAGCTTTGGAGCATCTTAAATAAAATGTTGGGCAAAAAAGCTAACTCAGTTCCGTCATTCATTGAATCAGATGGCTCATTCATCACAAAACCTACTGATAATGCCAATTACTTTAATGACTTTTCATTGTTAAGATTAGCAGATTTGGGCATGAAATGCCAGCAACATACGCTGACACTACACATCCAAGTATAAGTTATGAAAGACAAGCATTGTAATTTTGAATTCCATAAAGTGAGTGTGTAGGAAGTGAAAAAATGTCTATCAACAATGACAAGCCACCGGGGTCTGACAACTTGGATTGGAAATTACTGAAGATAATAGCAGATGATATTGCCACTCCTATTTGACATATCTTCAATCTAAGCCGACTAGAAAGTGTGTGCCCTCAGGCCTGGAGGAAATCAAAATTAAGTCCGCTATCCAAGATTAGTAAAGCCGCCTTTACTGGCTCAAAAAGCCTAACAATCAGTCTGTTACCAACCCTTAGTAAACTTTATTTTTAACTTTTGACCACATACAATGCTATTTTACTGTAAACAAATTGACAACAGACTTTCAGCACGCTTATAGGGAAGGACAACAAGCACAGCACTTACATAAATGACTGATTGGCTGAGAGATATTGATAAAAAGATTGTGGGAGCTGTTTTGTGTGACTTCATTATGGCTTTTGACATTATCAAGCATCGTCTGCTGATATAAGAACATATATGTTATTGCTTTACACCCCCTGCTATACTGTGAATAGACAGCTACTTGTCTAACATAACACAGAGCGTGTTCTTTAATGTAAGCCACTCCAATATAATCCAGGTAGAATCATAAATTCCCCAGGGCAGCTGTCTGGGCCCCTTTTTTCAAACTTTACTTATGACATGCCACTTGAGTAAAGCCAGTGTGTATATGTACAGTTGAAGTCTGAAGTTTACATACACCTTAGCCAAATAAATTTTAACTAGTTTTTCACAATTACTGACATTTAATCCTAGTAAAAATTCCCTGTCTTAGGTCAGTCAGGATCACCACTTTATTTTAAGAATGTGAAATGTCAGAATAATAGTAGAGAGAATTATCAGCTTTTATTTATTTTGTCACATTCCCAGTGGGTCAGAAGTTTACATACACTCAATTAGTATTTGCTAGCATTGCCTTTGTTTAACTTGGGTAAAACTTTTTGGGTAGCCTTCCACAAGCTTTAGCTCTCTGTGTACATCCAAGGGGCCAGCCGCGACATACGCCTAGTTTCATGAAATGGGTCACAAATGCTAAAGTTGTCCGTGATAAGATTCAAATACCCAACCTTTGGGTTGCTATGTAGATGTTTGTGCTACATGCCCACACACCATTCATTTTTGCCTTAAGTAACCTTCTGTCTTATGTAGCCATACCAAACGTAATATACACTAATTTGAGTGTCTCTGATTTTTGTTTACTATGTTACGTCTAGTCTATGAGACCCGGCTGCAGGAATATGGGCTTTCACAAATGAGGGAAAGAGAAATTTAACAGACATGATGGAACACATTACATTTTATTTAAATGTCTGGAGAAATGTGTAGGACAATGGGTATTATTTTGGAAATGAAAATGCATTAATTCCTTTTCAATACCATATGTTTTAGAAAAAGAGTCACAACTCCCCTATATGGGGATGGCAGGTAGCCTAGTGGTTAGAGCGTTGGGCCAGTAATCAAAAGGTTACTGCATTGAATCCCAGAGCTGACAAGGTACAAATCTGTTGTTCTACCCCTGAATAAGGCAGTTAACCCCTTGTTCCCCGGTAGGCCATCCTTGTCAATAAGAATTTGTTTTTAACTGACTTGCCTAGTTAAATAAATGTTACAAAAAAATAAAAAACAGGAATGTGCAATTGTGTTTTACAGTACAATTGTTTCTCAGTAGGACCATCAAAAATTTCAGCTGTCCTGTTAACAGTAATGATAAGAAAGAGAAAGAGGTGCAGAGGTACATTTGAGCTTTTATGATTGCATTATTTTCCAAAAGAATTCTGAGCATTTGTCTGAATCAAAAACAGTACTTGAAAAAAGTGCCATTAGTTTTGAAATCGACAAATACATTTCATGAAATCAATTCCAACACTTCTATAACAGGCACAAAATACTAAAAAATCAAATGTTAAATTGCTATAAATCCATACTTAGACACTTGTTTCACAGTCCTCAGTATTAGACAGGAAGGGACAGTTCCAAATTTACTAGAGGGGGGTCGAACTCGACGGGTCATAAAAAAAACCTTCTCCTTCATAAAATTAACAAAATAATAATGATCACCACAAATAATAACTTAGCAGCCCTGTGTTTATAAACATGGATATCAACTTGACCACTTCAGCATGGTTTTGTGGCACAGTTGATGCCACGCAGGGCTACAGGCCAGAAGGTTGAGGGTTCACCGACCGCCATGGACAAGATCACTTTCCCTGCCTGGCTCATTGCACTATGATGAGAGCCAGCTGCAGACAATGATCAACTAGAGGGAAATGCGATTTTCATTGCTACAGTGGGGAGAACAAGTATTTGATACTCTGCCGATTTTGCAGGTTCTCCTACTTACAAAGCATGTAGAGGTCTGCAATTTTTATCATAGGTACACTTCAACTGTGAGAGACGGAATCTAAAATCCAGAAAATCAAATTATGATTTTTAAGTAATTACTTTGCATTTTATTTCATGACATAAGTATTTGATACATCAGAAAAGCAGAACTTAATATTTGGTGCAGAAACCTTTGTTTGCAATTACAGAGATCATACGTTTCCTGTAGTTCTTGACCAGGTTTGCACACACTGCAGCAGGGATTTTGGCCCACTCCTCCATACAGACCTTCTCCATCCTTCAGGTTTCGGGGCTGTCGCTGGGCAATACGGACTTTCAGCTCCCTCCAAAGATTTTCTATTGGGTTCAGGTCTGGAGACTGGCTAGGCCACTCTAGGACCTTGAGATGCTTCTTACGGAACCACTCCTTAGTTGCCCTGCCTGTGTGTTTTGGGTCGTTGTCATACTGGAAGACCCAGCCACGACCCATCTTCAATGCTCTTACTGAGGGAAGGAGGTTGTTGGCCAAGATCTCGCGATACATGGCCCCATCCATCCTCCCCTCAATACGGTGCAGTCGTCCTGTCCCCTTTGCAGAAAAGCATCCCCAAAGAATGATGTTTCCACCTCCATGCTTCACGGTTGGGATGGTGGTCTTGGAGTTGTTCTCATCCTTCTTCTTCCTCCAAACACGGCGAGTGGAGTTTAGACCAAAAAGCTCTATTTTTGTCTCATCAGACCACATGACCTTCTCCTATTCCTCCTCTGGATCACCCAGATGGTCATTGGGAAACTTCAGACGGGCCTGGACATGTGCTGGCTTGAGGGACCTTGCGTGCGATGCAGGATTTCATTCCATGACGGCGTAGAGTGTTACTAATGGTTTTCTTTGAGACTGTGGTCCCAGCTCTCTTCAGGTCATTGACCAGGTGCTGCCGTGTAGTTCTGGGCTGAGCCCTCACCTTCCTCATGATCATTGATGCCCTACGAGGTGAGAACTTGCATGGAGCCCCAGACCGAGGGTGATTGACCGTCATCTTGAACTTCTTCCTTTTTCTAATAATTGCGCCAACAGTTGTTGCCTTCTCACCAAGCTGCTTGCCTATTGTCCTGTAGCCCATCCCAGTCTTGTGCAAGTTTTATCCCGATGGCCTTACACAGCTCTCTGGTCTTGGCCATTGTGGAGAGGTTGGAGTCTGTTTGATTGAGTGTGTGGACAGGTGTCTTTTATACAGGTAACGAGTTCAAACAGGTGCAGTTAATACAGGTAATGAGTGGAGAACAGGAGGGCTTCTTAAATGAACAGGTCTGTGAGAGCCGGAATTCTTACTGGTTGGTAGGTGATCAAATACTTATGTCATGCAATAAAATGCAAATTAATTACTTAAAAATCATACAATGTGATTTTCTGGATTTTTGTTTTTGATTCCGTCGCTCACAGTTGAAGTGTACCTATGATACAAATTACAGACCTCTACATGCTTTGTAAGTAGGAGAACCTGCAAAATCGGCAGTGTATCAAATACTTGTTCTCCCCACTGTATATACTATACATTTTCTACCAACAGGTTTTTGTGCCAATGCACCACACGCATACGGGGACTCGTCTGAAGTCGGTACAGCCGATCTGCCAACTTATGTCTGTAGCATCCAAACAATTTGGGCTAAACACTAATATGTCCCCTCTGTGGAAAGTTGAGACTCTCACAAACACGTACATGTCAGTTGCTCTAGGACCCCCACAATACTAGTCTGAAGGTCCCCGGTACCAGTTGAACAAATTAATGGAAGTTTAGTGCCAAAAATAATGAGCACAAAATCTATCTCTCTCAGATATAGGAAAGACACTTCATAACAAACTTTGTTTAGATTTTTTGGGAGAACTATATGTTGTTCCATGTAGTGAATCTATTATTCAATGAGTTTGTATGGGCGAATAGCAGTAAGGCCAAATAAAAATGTTCATTAAAGAAAATATATTTTCTTCGATACTTCAGTGGGTCTTAAAAATCTAAATCAAATGGTAAAATGATCCTTGGTATGACCTTCTTCAAACAAGTCCATATAGCTTAGCCCCCCCCCCCCCCCCCCCCCCCCCCCTCCCCCCTCCGAGCTTAGACTTGAATGGGTTACAAGTTGAATGACAAGCATTAGATACGTTCGAGGTCAGAGGTCGGAAACTAGGTTAATGGACGGGCCAATTTATTTCTGAGCAAATATTTGGCTGGACAGAAGATATTTATCATAAAAGCAGCTCAATTCTTATACTGTAGGCTCTCACTACAAATTGAACATGATTTGAACACATCTGGTTAGTATGTAGTCAATTCAATGACAATAACATATTAATTTCGATCTGTTTACTTTGATAATATCATCAATGTCTATTAAATTAGTTTTTTATGTCTATTTTTCTGTTCATTGATCAGAGAAAATCAGCTGCAATCAAAATAAAATGCCGCTTTCAAAGCCTCAAAAGAAAGATGGATAATGAAAATAGGAGTTTCAGGGAAGAATGGACACAGAAATATTCATTCAAGCCAGTGTCTTCTTTGCAACAAAACTGTTGCTCTTAAGGATCTGCCCTTTTTTCAAATTTCGCCTGAAATTACATACTCAAATCTAACTGCCTGTAGCTCAGGCCCTGAAGCAAGGATATGCATTTTCTTGGTACTATTTGAAAGGAAACCCTTTGACGTTTGTGGAAAAAAATGTAGGAGAATATAACACAATAGATCTGGTAAAAGATAATACAAAGAAAAAAACAACCATTCTCTCTAAAAAAAATTGTACCATCTTTGAAATGCAAGCAAAAGGCCATAATGTATTATTCCAGCCCAGATTCAATATATATATTTTTTTGGCCACTAGATGACAGCAGTGTATGTACAACGTTTTAGACTGATCCAATGAACCATTGCATTTCTGTTCAAGATTTTGTATCAAGGCTGCCCAAATATGCAGAGTAAGTTTTAATGTTGCTGGACCCCAGGAAGAACTAATGGGCATTCTAAATAAATACAAATACTCCTGGACTAAAAAGCATGCTGAATGTAAAATCTCCATGCCAAAACATTCTTGTTCAGGGATTTCCGTAAAGCTGCAATATGTCACTTTTTGGGCAACCCTACCAAATCCACATAGAAATATGAGTTGTAGATCTGTCATTCTTAAGTCTAAGAAGTGGTAGATCTGCACCATGTGTGCTATTTCTATGCTTCCTGTTCCAAAGTTTTGTTTTCAAACAGCCAAAAATGCAATATTTTTGATTATTGAAAATATATTTTAGTTGTTTAAATTGTTCAATGATTCTCTAAATGATGCTGTACATTGCTTGTTTTGTCACATAATCTGATATTAGGAAAACTATTTGAATTTTAGCAACAAGAAAAATCTTTTTGTACATTGCACATTTAATCTGGGTCCAGAAAGGGCTCAGCATTTGCTCTTATTTGTTTAAAAAGCAGTTCTCCTAAAACTCCCGGTGTACCTCACTTCATTTATATCCTGTAGATTTAGTGATGATCCAACACACTCCCAAAGTATACTACATGATGTTCTGCATTTCTCCTTTAAGTTAGTGTTCTTCATTCCTGTAATGACATTCCAAGATGTATAAGAACTGGATGTCCTGGTTTCATTAGGTCACTTTAAGACTGTAATATAGGACATTTATTGTGGACTGCACTTGTAAAATGTAATAGTTTCTGCTCTGTATATCATTTTATCTGTTTGAACTGTTTGTGTTGTTGATTGTTGTAACACAGGGCACGATTTAAAAAGAGAGCCTGGTCTCAACTGGGATTCCCTGTATAAATAATGGTTAAAACCTTTTAAAAAGAAAACCAGCCCTATACAGTTCCTTCGGAAAGTATTCAGAGCCCTTGACTTTTTCCACATTTTGTTACGTTACAGCCTTATTCTAAAATGGATTCAAATAAAACAATTTCCGCAGCAATCTAAACACAATACAACATGTAATTGTATGAAAAATAAACAAAAGAAACACCTTATTTATATATGTATTCAGACCCTTTGCTATGACACTTGAAATTGAGCTCAGGTGCATCCCGTTTCCATTGATCATCCTTGAAATGTTTCTACAACTTGATTCTAGTCCACCTGTGTAAAATTCAATTGATTGGACATGATTTGGAAAGGCACACACCTGTCTATATAAGGTCTCACAGTTGACAGTACATGTCGGAGCAAAACCCAAGCTATGAGGTTGAATGAATTGCCCGTAGAGCTCCGAGACGACAGGATTGTGCTGAGGCAAAGGTCTGGGGAAGGGTACCAAAACATGTCTGCAGCTTTGATGGTCCCCAAGAACACAGTGGCCTAAATCAATTTTAAATGTAAGAAGTTTGGAACCACCAAGACTCTTCCTAGAGCTGGCTGCCTGGTCAAACTGAGCAATCGGGAGAAGGGCCTTGGTCAGGGAGGTGACCAAGAACCCGTTGGTCACTCTGATAGAGCTAAAGTTCCTCTGTGGAGATGGGAGAACCTTCCAGAAGGGCAACCATCTTTGCGGCACTCCATCAATCAGGCCTTTATTGTAGAGTGGCCAGACAAAAGCCACTCCTCAGTAAAAGGAACATGACAGCCCGCTTGGTTTGCAAAAATTCACCTAAAGACACTGACCATGAGAAACAAGATTCTCTGGTCAAGTGTCACGTCTGGAGGAAACCTGGTACCATCCCTACGGTGAAGCATGATGGTGGAAACATCATGCTGTAAGGATGTTTTTCAGCGGCAGGGACTGCGAGACTAATCAGGCCCGATGCAAAGATGAACGGAACAATCCTTGATGAAAACATGTTCCAGAGCACTCAGGACCTCTGACTGGGGCAATGGTTCACTTTCCAACAGGACAACGACCCTAAGCACACAGCCAAGACAACACAGGAGGGGTTTCGGGATAAGTCTCTGAATGTCCTTGAGTGGCCCAGCCAGAGCCCGGACTTGAACCTGATTGAACATCTCTAGAGAGACCTGAAAATAGCTGTACAGCAACAACGCTCCCCATCCAACCTGACAGAGCTTGAGTGTATCTGCAGAGAAAAAAGGGAGAAACTCCTCAAATACAGTTTTGCCAAGCTTGTAGCGTCATACCCAAGAAGACTCTAGGCTCTAATCACTGCCAAAGGTGCTTCAACAAAGTACTGAGTAAAGTGTCGGAATACTTATGTAAATGTTATTTCACTTTTACATTTTGTATTAATCAGCCAACATTTCTAAAAAGCAGTTTGTGCAAGATTGATTAGGGAAATAAACTATTTCAGCAATTTTAGAGTAAGGCTGCAACCTAACAAACTGTGGAGAAAGTCAAGGTTTCTGAATACTTTCCAAAGGCACTGTATGTCCGTATAATTCAAACCTGTGCTCTTGTCTGCAGCGGAGGACATCCCTGAACTGCTGAGCTCTTCCAGTCTGTTCTCTATGCTGCTCCCCCTCATCCTGGCCTACATCGGCCCTGTGGCTACCTCAGTACCCAAGGTGAGATGTGGTAAATGTTGCCTGTGATGTAGGTTCTATTTTTTTTACTGCTGTATCTAGTCAAAGGTCCCTAAGGTGAGTAAGTTTTTTTTTTCAAGTACTACATTGATCCAGCCTTGCACTCTATTTGAAGCTACATGTGTTTTTTTTGCTACTTTTATCCATTTTTCTCCACAATTGGTAGTTAGTCTTGTCCTATCGCTGCAACTCCCGTACGGACTCGGGAGAGGCAAAGCTCAAGAGCCATGTGTCCTCCAAAACACGACCCTGCGACGCCACACTGTTTCTTGACACACTGCTTGCTTCACCCGGAAGCCAGCTACACCAATGTGTCGGAGGAAACGCTGCACAACTGGCTACCGAAGTCAGCTTGCAGGCGCCCAGTCTCCCACAAGGATTCGCTATAGTGTGAGTGGACAAGGACATCCCGGCCGGCCAAACCCTCCACTAACCAATTGTGCGCCGCCTCATAGGTCTCCCGGTCACGGCCAGCTGTGACACAGCCTGGTATCGAACCCGGGTCTGTAGTGACGCCTTAGACCGCTGCTCCACTCGGGAGGCCCTTTGAAGCTACATTTGTGTTGTTTTTAAATAGTCAAAATAACTTTGCAATAACACTGTCAATAATCACACCAAGAATGGGGATGCTTTCTTGGAGTGACATGACTCCGATCCACATCTCCCTATTGAGCTCTGGACACAGCTCTTTAAGGAACATCTCCAGGAGGATGCAAAGTAGATTCTTGTTGGCACTTGTCTCCTGAAGTGCGTTGAAGACCTTGATGCTTCCATATCTGGCATTCTGCTGTCCCACCCAGTTATGTAGTGTGCCTGCAATGTTGTTGAGTAGCTTATTTTAGGCTCTCTCCTTGGTCTCCTGATGTTCAGCATCTGTCCTAACATTGTTGTGGATGGCTCGTTTTTGTTGGGCCAGAAGGTGTCCCTGAAACTGTTGATGTAGTGCACAAGCATATTCTCACGGAGTACCCAGTTGATAGTGTCTCTTATCTGCTTGTTACTGATTTTTCCAAATGCGACTTGAACTAGTCCAATGAGTGTTTTCCGAACCCACTTGAAGTTGCCTCTGAGATCTCCCCTATGAGCAGGAAGCAGAGTTCTGCCAGGCTGTCCCTCTTCCTGTCCATCTCATCCTCATAGTCACGGTTATCCTCGGTCTCTTCTCTGTGAGAGAAGAAGTCTCAAGGGACACTCTCCAGAATAGTGGCCAGGAAGGAGGAGGAAATTGTTAGGAAGTCCATGACCTTCAAGTGCTCTGGACAGGGGCTGTGGAAGGAATAGAGCTCCTCACTCTGACACATCCGCATGTCAGTCAGCATTTTCTCCTTGTTTTTAGACTGCTCAAGAAACGTTTGTTCAACGGAATGGCCGTTTATTGATGGAAGGCAGCTGGACCTTTTTTCAAGAAGGGGAAAGGTAATCTCCCTGTGCAGTACCTAAAAATGCACAGGAATGCTATGTTACACTGACTGTTCTGGAAGTAGTCGCTTTACAGGAGGCTCACATTTGACGAAGTAGCATGGTATCTGCTTCTCCTCAGCCACAGTGATGAGGGCCCTCCAGTGCCCCAGTTTCTCACAACATCAGACAGTCAGGGAAATGTGCACCTGCAAGTCGCTGTGCTCGTTCTCCATTGCCCAAATCTCTTTCAGCTTATGCATGTCCTGTTTATTGGGCTTGGGGTTGTTTTGGATGGAGCCCAGGGCCTGGCATTTACATTCCAATTTGTTGTAGAACTTGTGCAGCTTGATGGCACCGTTGCTGGCTTGCTCGTTGATCCCTTTGCTGCCCTCATCCAGTGCCCTTTCCCCAACTTCTGGAAGGACAGGTAGTATTCCTTTATGGTCTCGTAGGTGTAGGCCTTCGTGGTGCTCCAGCTGAGACAGCACCATGCGATTGATGGAGTCAGTCACTGAGTACCTCCACCGGGGGGGCTTCAACACTTTGGTGGCGATGACCTCCACCAACACCACTTGCAGGCTATTGGAGTGGGCTTTGCGTGTGGGTAGCAGGCACAACGAACCGCAACTCCTCATTGGGGGTGCGCAGGCATTGCCTTTTGAATGTTAACCTGTTTTAAGGTCTTACTCACATTGGCTACGGAGAGCGTGATCACAGTCATCCAGAACAACTGATGTTCTCATGCTTGTTTCAGTGTTATTTGCCTCGAAGCGAGCATAGATGTAATTTAGCTCCTTTGGTAGGCTTGTGTCACTGGGCAGCTCTCGGGTGTGCTTCCCTTTGTAGTCTGTAATAGTTTGCAAGCCCTGCCACATCCGACAAGCGTCGGAGCCAGTTTAGTACGATTCGATCTTAGTCCTGTATTGATGCTTTGCCTGTTTGATGGTTCGTCGGCGGGCATAGCGGGATTTCTTATGAGCTTCCGGGTTATAGTCCCACTCCTTGAAAGAACAAGCTGTACCCTTTAGCTCAGTGCGAATGTTGCTTATAATCCATGGCTTCTGGTTGGGGTATGTACGTACAGTCACTGTGGGAATGACGTCCTCAATGCACTCCTTGATGAAACTAGTGACTGATGTGGTGTACTCATCAATGCCATCGGAAGAATCCCGGAACATATTCCAGTCTGTGCTAGCAAAAAAGTCCTGTAGTTTAGCATCTTGCTTCCTCTGACCAGTTTTTTATAGACTGAGTCACTGTTGCTTCCTGCTTTAATTTTTGCTTGTAAGCAGGAATCAGGAGGATATAGTTATGGTCCGATTTGCCAAATGGAGGGTGAGGGAGAGCTTTGTACGCATCTGTGTGTGGAGTAAAAGTGGTCAAATTATTATAATTTTTTTGGCCCGCCTGTTAGCTTGCTCGATTCTTGCCATTTTCCTTCGACCTTTCATCAACGAGGGGTTTTCCCCCACAGTACTGCCTCTGACTGGATTTGTTTTCTCTCTCGCACCATTCTCGGTAAACCCTAGAGACTGTCGTGCGTGAAAAGCCCAGGAGGCCGGCCGTTTCTGTGATACTGGAACTGGCGCACCTGGCACCGACGAGCCTATCTCGCTTAAATTCACTTAGGTCACTCGCTTTGGTCCATTCTGAAGTTCAATCGAACATTACCTGAATGCTTCTAACTTTCAACATCACAGTGATGTTGTATTCAGTAGCCTAACTGATTAGGCCTAGAGTGCCAAATCATACGCCCAAACTTGTGCCGTGACACCTGCGTACACACACACACCAGACTTCTCAGCATCCGCACACACTCACACAGCACCCCCAACACACACCGCACACACTTCTCACTAAGTTGGAACTGTAACACAGAAGGCTACTAGTCTAATAACATAGAAGTAAGCTAAGGTAGGCCTACACCTGAGTTGGGTTACATTGTAATGTTGTGTTTCGTGTTGATGAGTTACTCTAGTGATGGGAAGAAAAATGACAGTTTCCTGCAAATAATTAGCCTAGGCTGAGACCGAGTGAGCTGCCTGCTAGCCACCTGCACAGCAAGATAGATGGGACACATTTTCAATTCACTGGTATTTAGCTGTGTTTTAATCTATTGTAGGGCTTAAGCCACTGAATTCTGGTAGTTTACATCAGAATAAAACCAAATTTTCCACTGGCACAATACAGCCACTGCAAAGCATCGCTGCCTCTCGCTCTCGCCCAGAGCGTTACCTCAGCGAATGGCATCAAGCCAACAAACACTCCCTCACACTAGCTAGCATCTCGTCATGAAAACACCAAATGTAGCTACGAAGCAGCACTTCGTAAGCTGCTATGTTTTTGTCTCTGAAAACGTCAATGACAGAAGTGAAGGAAAAAGCTTTTTACCTTATATTTTAGTCAAAGGACATCTGTTGACCGTAAAACACCCTTTCCCATACTTGCTGGCAATAAAATGTCACGTCGATCTTACTCTGATGGAGTGAGGAACACACCGATTTCGCGGGTTTCATAAAAAAGGCTGTCCCGCAGAATTTAATGTCCCAAGCACAGCACTTACTTTACATTTGGGCTTATATCACGTAAATATCATAACGTATAGTATTGTGATTTTTAGACATGGTTAAAAAACTTCCACATTCATGTTTCCAAATGATTTATTATGTATTGTGACGACCACATAGTATGACATTTAGTGAAAATGTGTTTGATCACTGCTGTTTTTTGTAGAATTCTCGCATAATGTCCGTATTTTGTTACATCACCTAACACCCTACCTCTGTGTTTAGATGTAAATGTGATTTACGATCATACACGCTATACACAGGGTCAACTTCCTGCTTTCAGACATCAACAACATCTAAGTCTACCTCTTAACTTTTTGACGCTACCAATCCCTGTAGCGGGATAATTTCCGTCTGCAACCGCTGAATAGCATAGCGCAACAGTCAAATAATATTACTAGAAAATATTCATATTCATAAAATCACAAGTGCAATATTTTGAAACACAGCTTAGCCTTTTGTTAATCACCCTGTCGTCTCAGATTTTGAAATTATGCTTTACAGCGAAAGCAATCCAAGCGTTTGTGTAAGTTTATCGATAGCCTAGCATAGCATTATGTACACTTAACATCAGGAAGCTTGGTCACGAAAATCAGAAAAGCAATCAAATTAACCGTTTACCTTTGATCTTCGTAATGTTTTCACTCACAAGACTCCCGGTTTCACAGCAAATGTTCCTTTTGTTCCATAAAGATTATTTTTATACCCCAGAAAACCGACGTTTGTTTGTCGCGTTATGTTCAGAAATCCACAGGAAAGAGCGGTCACGACAACGCAGACGTAAATTCCAAATTGTCTTCATAATGTCCACAGAAATATGTCAAACGTTTTTTATAATCATTCCTCAGGTAGTTTTTTTTCTGAGAGCCCCCACCTCTCCACTTACGCAATGTGATCCTTCGCGCTCATTTTTCAAAATAAAGGCCTGAAACTATGTCTAAAGACTGTTGACACCTTAGGGAAGCCACAGAAAAAGGAATCTGGTTGATATCCCTTTAAATGGAGGATAGACGTTTCAAAATAAGAGGCTCTTCCTGATTGGATTATCCTCAGGCTTTCGCCTGCAAATCAGTTATGTTATACCCACAGACAATATTTTTACAGTTTTGGAAACTTTAGTGTTTTCTATCCTAATCTGTCATTCATATGCATATTCTATCATCTGGTCATGAGAAATAGGCTGTTTACTTTGGGAACGTTATTTTTCCAAACATAAAAATAGTGCCCCCTAGCTTCAAGAGGTTAAGTGAAACAGAACTAATGTGATTTATTTTTTTAAATTCCACATCAGGCCGCAGTGGAAGTCTTTGGTCTGGTCCAGGAGTTACTTCCTGCTGCCTCCGCTCTGAACCAGAAATATGCCCCACCGGCTTTCAACCCCAACCAATCAACAGACAGCACTACGGGCAACCAGCCGGAGCAGGGCCTATCAGCTTGCACCACCTCCAGTCACTATGCTGTGATAGAGAGTGACCACCCTTACAAGCAGGCCGGAGTCGCACAGTATAAGGTAACGTACACACCCATACACACACACACGGAACAGTAGGACTATTCACAACATAGGAATTCTTAGTCAAGGGTAAAAAAAAAAGTACATGTAAAATTATATATATATATATATATATATATATATATATATATATATATATATATATATATATATACACACATACACATACACACACACACACACACACACACACACACAGTGGGGCAAAAAAGTATTTAGTCAGCCACCAATTGTGCAAGTTCTCCCACTTAAAAAGATGAGAGGCCTGTAATTTTTATCATAGGTACACCTCAACTATGAAAGACAAAATGAGAAAAAAAATCCAGAAAATCACCTTGTATGATTTTTTTATGAATTTATTTGCAAATTATGGTGGAAAATAAGTATTTGGTCACCTACAAACAAGCAAGATTTCTGGCTCTCACAGACCTGTAACTTCTTCTTTAAGAGGCTCCTCTGTCCTCCACTCGTTACCTCTATTAATGGCAACTGTTTGAACTTGTTATCAGTATAAAAGACACCTGTCCACAACCTCAAACAGTCACACTCCAAACTCCACTATGGCCAAGACCAAAGAGCTGTCAAAGGACACCAGAAACAAAATTGTTTCGAGAAAGTGAGAGATGCTGGTTAACGTGCTCAACATCTGCTCTGACGACGAGCTCATGTCTGAAGGAGACGACACCTGCGAGGGTAAAAAAAAAAATGCCAACAAAGGGTATAAAACAAAGTATTGAGATAAACTTTTGTTATTGACCAAATACTTATTTTCCACCATAATTTGCAAATTCATAAAAAATCCTACAATGTGATTTTTCTCATTTTGTCTGTCATAGTTGAAGTGTACCTCTGCTGAAAATTACAGGCCTCTCATCTTTTTAAGTGGGAGAACTTGCACAATTGGTGGCTGACTAAATACTTTTTTGCCCCACTGTGTATATATATACACGCACAGACACAGTACCAGTTTTTCTTTATTTTTACTATTTTCTACATTGTAGAATAATAGTGGACATTAAAACTATGAAATAACACACATGGAATCATGTAGTCACCAAAAAAGTGTTTTACAGATTCTTCAAAGTAGCCACCCTTTGCTTTGATGACAGCTTTGCACACTATTTGCATTCTCAACCAGCTTCACCTGGAATGCTTTTCTAACAGTCTTGAAGGAGTTTCCACATATGCTGAGCACTTGCTGGTTGCTTTTCCTTCACTCTGCGATCCAACTCATCCCAAACCATCTCAATTGGGTTGAGATTGGGTGATTGTGGAGGCCAGGTTATCTGATGCAGCACTCCATCACTCTACTTCTTGGTCAAATAGCCCGGTGTTGTGTTGGGTCATTGTCCTGTTGAAAAACAAATGATAGTCCCACTAAGTGCAAACTAGATGGGATGGCATATCGCTGCAGAATGCTGTGGTAGCCATGCTGGTTGTGTGCCTTGAATTCTAAATAAATCACTGACAGTGTCACAAGCAATGCACCATCACACCACCTCCTCTTTGCTTCACGGAGGGAACCATACATGCGGAGATCATCTGTTCACCTACTCTGCGACTCACAAAGACACGGCAGTTAGAACTAAAAATCTCCAATTTGGACTCATCAGACAAAAGGACAGATTTCCGCCAGTGTGATGTCCATTGCTTGTGTGTCTTGGCCCACGCAAATCCCTCCTTTTTGTTGGTGTCCTTTAGTAGTGTTTTCTTTGCAGCAATTCTACCATGAAGGCCTGATTCACACAATCTCCTCTGAACAGTTGATGTTGAGATGTATCTGTTACTTGAACTCTGTGAAGCATTTATTTGGGCTGCAATTTCTGAGGCTGGTAACTCTAATGAACTTATCCTCTACAGCAGAAGTGACTCTAGGTCTTCCATTCCTGTGGTTGTCCTCATGAGATCCAGTTTCATCATAGCACTTGATGGTTATTGTGACTGCACTTGAAGAAACTTTCAAAGTTCTTGAAATGTTCCGTATTGACTGACTGACATGATGATTGACATGTCTTAAAGTAATTATGGACTGTCATTTCTCTTTCCTTATTTGAGCTGTTCTTGCCATAAAATGGACTTGGTCTTTTACCAAATAGTGTTATCGTCTGTATACCAACCCTACCTTGTCACAACACTGATTGCTCAAAAGCATGAAGAAGGAAAGAAATTCCACAAATTAACTTTTTAACAAGGCACACCTGTTAATTGAACTGACTACCTCATGAAGTTGGTTGAGAGAATGCCAAGTGTGTGCAAAGCTCTCAAGGCAAAGGGTGGCTACTTTGAAGCAGTATATTTGTACCCAACACTTGTTTGGTTGCTACATGATTCCATATGTCTTATTTCATAGTTGTGATGTCTTCACTATTATTCAACAATGTAGAAAATATTAAAAATAAGTAGGTGTGCCCAAACTTTTGACTGGTACTGTATATTGGCGCTGATAGAGTCACGTTGGACTTCCTACTAGGGCACACTGCCTCAGTGCTAAAAGTGTAACTCTGGTTCATATGCACATGTATATATGAGCGTGGATGATTTCCTTTAATTGTTTCTTGGCTTTGACCATCCTCTCCCCCACCACACCTCAGGTGTCGTTCCCGGACTGCGTGCGGTGGACCACCATCGAGTTTGACCCCCAGTGTGGCACGGCCCAGCCCGAGGATGTCCTCCGCCTGCTCATCCCGAGCCGCTCAATCCACCTGTCCAGCCTCGGCACCAAGCCCCTGGCCCATGACACCATCAACACCTGGGTGGAGCTCAAGAAGATCTCCGGCTCCAATGGCTGGCCCACCACCGTTCTAGTGCTGCCAGGTAAGATAAGAGGTCCAACTATTCACCTCCAGTCAGATGACACTCTTTGACAAAGCTTTTATTTTTAGGCTCTGATCCATGCGTAATTATTGTTCTGTGGCTAATGCTGAGTGGGCAAAACTGGTTGTAATGACTTAGTTTCAAACAGATTTGCCGTTTGGTTGATAGTTTTTTGTTTCAGTAGGAAGGCATTTCATTTGACTAGCTAACTAAAATGACACGCAAGGAAACAAATCATCTGAACCAATCGAAGGTTAGCTTATAGATCGATTTGGGGAAGCTCAATCTCTTCAATGGACAGCTCCGCTAATCTACATTAAAGTAGTCCCCCTGTCCTCCCTGCTGTCAATATCACCGTATCACCTGTGTGTTCTTCCTCTGGGATTCCAGGAAACGAGGCCCTGTTCTCCTTGGAAACGGCCTCTGACTACGTAAAAGACGAGAAGGCCTGTTTCTACGGCTTCAAATGTGTTGCCGTGGGATACGAATTCAACCCTGGACCAGATGAGGTAAAGAGGAACTTGTTTTTGCATGTTAAATGTGTTGTTTACCCCAAAACAAGATTTTCCTATTCTTGTACTGTCTATAGTCAGAAAAAGTTTTTTGACAACAAATGATAGATTTAGATATGCTGTTAGAAAATCTTGAATTGACGATTATTGCTCATAATTCGCCACGACCGTCAAGCTTGGCCTCTGTCCCAGGCCTTGATTTCCACAACTCATTGTGTCCTGATCCCTCCACCCCTCTCGAGCTGTCCGCTCATCAAGCTTGTATGCATCTCGAACAGGGCAAAAGACATATGCTTGCCTGAGCAGCAGAGAAAGTTCCTTAATAAGTACATTAAATTCACACAATGATTCAGCCCTCTAGCCTACAATAAGGAAAAATATCTCGTCATATTTTTTTAAACAAGTTCCCTTTCCAAAACAGAGCTTGCTTTGAAGCTTGAATTGGGGTAGGGAAAGACATTGCAAGTGCCACACATTGTTATTGGTATAGATGCAGATCAAGTGTGAGTGTGCCGAGTGGAAAGTGGGAGAGGAGAGAGGGAGGAAGAGATGGTAGCCATTCACATACTCTTCTCGCTAGATCACTTAAAATGTATCCCTTGCTTGCTACCAAGTTACATTCACTGTAGACACTTGTGAAAAATGTAATCCACAGTTGGTTCACTGGCTCCAACCACACGTGAAATGTTGTCAGTTATGGCTTTATCTGAGAGTTTTAAGTCGTTTGATGGAATGCATGCATGTATAAACTGAAATTGGAGAATATATTCCCCTTTAAGTCAAATGTGAAAAAAAATAATAGGTTTCCCTGTAAAATTCTAACTTGAACTTACTTTACTGTATTCACTGAGGTGTGTGT
Source organism: Oncorhynchus clarkii lewisi (assembly GCF_045791955.1). Classification (NCBI taxonomy): domain Eukaryota; kingdom Metazoa; phylum Chordata; class Actinopteri; order Salmoniformes; family Salmonidae; genus Oncorhynchus; species Oncorhynchus clarkii. The sequence goes on along the minus strand of NC_092149.1, from coordinate 43,817,797 downwards.
GTGTGTGTGTGTGTGTGTGTGTGTGTGTGTGTGTGTGTGTGTGTGTGTGTGCGTAATTTCATCAACAAAAATAGTGACAAAATTATTTGAAAAAAACTATAACTAAACAAAAAATATTTTTAGACGAGACAAAATTAGCAAAAATCTGACTAAGTGGACTGGACAAGAGATTTTGGAGAGATTAAGAGCTTTTCCGTAATGAGAATTGTGTGTTTCAGGGTATTATCCAGCTGGAGAAGGAGTTGGCATACTTGGGCAGTGTGTGTGCTGCTGCTCTTATGAAGAAGGATCTGGCTCTGCCTATAGGTGAGGGAGATGCAAGAACATTACAACATGGTAGAACTGATAGGGAACACAGGAGAAAAGATATTGAACTTCAACTCATATTCTTTCAAAACAAGTACCAGGTGCTTAGTTCTCATTATTGAACTTTACTGTTGTTTTTCATTTTCAGCTAAAGTGCAAATATATGGTCTCTATATTGTCGCCCTTGCACTTTGCAATGGAGCAGAATGTTATTTTTTCTCTTTTCAAAATTGCTTAATAATTTAGTCCAGGACATTTTGTAACTTTAAAGTGAAAAATCTAAATTTCAGTGCATCTTTTTTTTTAATTGGTTCTGTGCAGTTGTAAATCAAACAAATACACATGTTGATCATCAAATGTTTTTTACATTTCATATTATTTTAGGAGAAGTAGTGAATCGTGCAAGGGTGCCAATATATTTGACCGCAACTGTATGTGCATGTAAGATTATAATTTGCACTAAATGGCATATACTGTTTTATACTCTGTACTTTTTTCCAGGGAACGAACTTGAAGAGGACCTTGAGATTCTTGAAGAAGCCTCTCTCCAGGTATTCTGATGTCATTTAACTTTTTTTATGAAAATCACATTGTGACATAACAAAAGCTGTCAAGGGTGTAACCATGACTTATGAAAAATCACAATGGACACATTTCTTCCATCAAGCCTTCGTCAGCATGTAACCATGACATACTTCTGTCTCCACCCCCTCTCCTTCCCACCTTAACTCCCCTCTTTCCCCACAGGTGTGTAAGGCCCACTCAGGTATCCTGGGCAAGGGGCTCGTCCTGTCCCACTCCCCCACCATCCTAGAGGCTCTGGAGGGCAACCTGCCCCTGCACCTGCAGACCAACGAGCACTCCTTCCTGGAGGACTTCATTACCTGTGTGCAGAACTCCAGCGGAGGACGCCTGGCCAGGTGAGAGAAAGGAAGAGAGCATGTAGACACAAAAAACGTAGGCCCGGACACACATTCCCACATACACATGCACACTAAGCATGGACGTACGTACACACACAAACACATACTACTGTGAAACAAATATCAGCTCATGGCCAGGTTGTCAATAAATAGATTAATGCATAAATGCCCCCCCCCTCCAGGTGGCTGCAGCCAGACTCGTACGCGGACCCCCAGAAGACGTCTCTGATTCTGAACAAGGATGACATCCGCTGCAGCTGGCCCACCACAGTGGCCGTCCAGACCAAAGACCAATACGGAGACATAGTGCACGTGCCAAACATGAAGGTCAGGTTTTATTTTTCTGTTTTTTTTTTCTCTCTCGATTCTTACCTCATGTAAAATAAAGCCTACATCATCACATTATTTTGTAGTGACAGTGATCATCCACTTGTTTTTTTAGTACATTACCTATTCAGACTGTTAGCTAACATGTTGTTCAGACTTGGTTGAGAAAGCTAGCTACCAAGTCACTGAAATTTGCATTAAACCCTTACATTGGCGTATATAGATAGTGCCAAATTGATATGTTTTTAACAAAATAACTGTAAAAAGCATATGGATGACCATGGTAGCAACTGAAAGAGAACACTTTGGAGTTTATCAGACCAAAGGTGAGAACAAAACAGTTCATCTGAAACAGAACTGAATCCAAACATTACATTATTTTATGTACAGTACATTTTGCACTTACTGTACTTTTCACCGCATTTGTCAGTAACAAAATCTGAAAATTCTCTGGATACATTCAGTAAAATAATACGAATATTCATTGAAATGTTGGAATTGGCGCAAGACAAGATATAGCAATTCCAAGGCTTTGAGCGTGAGGTCTAACTGGTGTCTCCAAGTGGCCACACAACTCTCCAACTGCACAGTTCTTAAGTCATTTCAATGCACTTACTTTGCCATTTTAGTAATTTAGCAGATGCTCTTATCCAGAGCGACTTACAGGAGCAATTAGAAGCTCATGGACACATCGACAGATTTTTCACTTAGTCTGCCAGAGGATTCAAACCAGCGACCATTCGGTTACTGGCCCAATGCTTTTAACCACTAGGCTACCTGCTGCCCTCCAAAAGCGCAATCCAAAAACAATACATAAATCACATTCTTTGTCAGGTGGGCATCATTTGCAAGCTAATTATATTACCAACCTGACTAAATATGATCTTAGTGTAAGGCTTTCAAAAGGCACTTCAGACAGATTGTAATTCTGGTGGGCATAGACTGGAGTCATGAATGCATTCAAATGTGTGTTCCGCGTTCAAATTTTCTTCACAATACAACAAACATAGGCTCAAGCTGTTCAGGACAACACAGGGTATAACGCATCCTTGTAACTGGAGCAAACATAGCGATCATAAACATTTTAAAATATAGAAATGTATAGTGCTTGTGTGGCATCAAAGCGGTATTTATTATAATTCTCAATGTCTCATCTGTCAGAACACATCAACTCCTCTCGATTTACAGCATTTCCCTCACTCAGCATTTCACTCACTCAGACGACAAATGTGCAAAAGTAGCCCCATTAAAAAATATTTGTTTTAATATTTTTTTTCCTTTTAACTCTGCATTATTGGAATAGGACTTACCCGTGTCTACACCAGTTGTTTACGAAGCATGTGATGTAACATTGGATATGATTTGTGGCATCTTTTCGTGTGCGGTGCTCCAGTTTATAATGGCTGTCAGTCAAAACATATACAGAGCTGTGAAGCGCAGAAACCTGAGCTCTGACGACATGTATTGCAGGTTAATGTACACAGCCACTGCATTACAATTTAGGCACTTATCAATGACATACGGGATGACAGGCCATGAGTGGAAAGGTTAACTTGGGACATTTTCAACTCTGGGCACGAGCTCTCTAGTTGCCAACCTTTAAGTGTCCCCTTGTGTCCATCGAAAATGACTGGGCGCTGATAGTCTCAGCAAATTTGATCCCGCTGTAATGTTAGCACATTTTAATGATGAACATAATGAGTATATTTTTGCTAACGTTAGCGAACTGTACGCCCTTGTCTCTCCCTCTCCTCTCTCCCAGGTGGAGGTGAAGGCGGTGCCCGTCTCCCAGAAGAAGTCCATGCAGCAGGAGTGCATGAGGAAGCTGCAGCGTCTCCCAGGCAGCACCAACCCCTCCTTCTCGGGCACCGTTGACCTTACGTTCGGGGGCCTGCCCATGCCGAAGCTGGAGGCCACCTATGAGCCCATGATCGTCAAGGAAGCGCGCTACATTGCCATCACAATGATGAAGGTTAGGGAACCACAGAGATAAAAACATTGCAGTGCTTGAGGCATCACTACAGACCTGGGTTCGACTCTGGGCTGTGTCTCAGCCGGCCACGACTGGGAGACCCATGAGGCGACACACAATTGGCCCAACGCCTTCTGGGTTAGAGGAGGGTTTGGCCGGCCGGGATGTTCTTGTCCCATCGCTCTCTAGCAACTCCTGTGGCGGGCCGCTGACACGGTCACCATTTGTACAGTGTTTCCTTAAGAATGTATTATTTACAATTACGGCCTACCGGGGAACAGCCTTGTTTAACTTCTTGTTAATCCAACCACGGTGTCAGATTTATAAAATGCTTTTCAGCGAAAGCATACCTAGCCCAGAACATAGCCCAGTTGACAAATTATTTCAAACCGTAACCAGCCAAGAAGAAGCGTTACAAATCTCAGAAATAGAGTTAAAATGAATCCCTTACCTTTGATGATCTTCATATGGTGGCACTCAGAAGACATTCATTTACTCAATAAATGTTCCTTTTGTTCGATAGTCTCTTTTATATCCAAAAACCTCAGTTTTGTTCGCTCGTTTTCTTCAGTAATCCACAGGCTCAAACACAGTCACATCAGGCAGACAAAAAAAATCCAAATTGTATCCGTAAAGTTCATAGAAACATGTCAAACAATGTTCATATTCAATCCTCGGGTTGTTTTTAGCCTAAATGATCTATAATATTTCAACCGGACAATAACGTCGTCAATATAAAAGGTAAACAAGAAATGCACTCTCTCGGGATTGCACATGAAAAAGCTCTGTGACACGTCAGCGTCCACTCATTCAGACTGGTCTTACTCCCTCATTTATAAGAATACAACCCTGCAACAATTTTTAAAGACTGTTGACATCTAGTGGAAGGCATAGGATCTGCAAATTGTCCTAAGTCAATGGATACTGTAATACAAAACTACAAAACCACAAAAAAAAGGTTTTCGCCTGCCAAGTAGCAGGCCGTTTAATTTGGGCATGCTTTTCATCTAACATTCCGAATGCTGCCCCCTACCCTAGAGAGGTTAAAAATGTTTTATCTCTGTGCATTAGAATGAAACAAATGTATCAGCTTGTAAGTAAAGAATACTGGTTTATTTCTTCCTGGGATGTGTTTCATGCCAAGAAGATTCCCTCTGCTCTTGTACTTTTCCCTTCACATGTCAGATAGATCTGAATGGAAAAGCAACATGGCATAACCTAGAAGAATGTGTTTGTTTCATATGATTGTGTTTTACTTTCCATTTTTTATGTGTTGTGTATATAGATATTTATAGTATAATTGTTGTTAACTGATCTCAGCATGATTCCCTGGCTAAATAAAGGTTAAATAAAAAACTTAAAACTAAAGGGGAAGCTGTTGCTCAACTGGCCCATGTTTCCTTGTGAAATAATACAGAGAAATTATTTATTTTTTGTTAGTGTAACATTTTTTGACACCATGTTTATTTTCTCCTTGTCCAGGCCTATGAGAATTACTCATTTGAGGAGCTTCGCTTTGCTTCACCCACTCCAAAGAGGTAAGAGATGAGATAAAGGTCAATCAAGTGCAGCAAAAGTAATTGAATGAGAACGAACACCATTTGAACCCAGGTTTTATGACAAAAGTTGATGAGAAGTGAGGGGGAAGTGGGTCTGTCCATTTGGTGTGAAGCGCTTTCATCCCTGTTTCTCTCCACCGCCAGGCCCAGTGAGAACATGTTGATCCGGGCTAACACAGACGGGACGTACAGTGCCAACTGGACCCCCGGGGCTGTGGGCCTCTACACAATCCACGTCACCATTGACGGCATTGAGATCGGTAACGTAGAACAGGGTTGGGTTCACTTATATTTCTATTTAGTCATTTCATTGTAGAAGGTTAACAGAGATTCCTATTCCCATTTTCCCGTATTCAAATTGGACTAGAGCTCAAGTCAGTTGATGTAATTTTTTTGTTTCTGTTCATTTAAAGTTTGTCACAGCACAAGCCCTCCAAAAACTGTATGTTGGTATTGTGGTTAGTCTATTATTAGAGAAACTAACTGTATTAGTTAGGAAATGTATTAAACATATATTAGTTGTTAATTTAAATTAAAGTTATCTGCCTGCGGAGTGTGGACTGTGCGCATGTTTAACCCACTAGATGCTGGTCTGGAGGTGGAGGTGAAAGACCCTCCTAAAGGCATGATCCCACCTGGCACACAGATGGTCAAACCCAAGGCCGAGCCCCAACCTAGCAAGGTGAGACCGACACACCTGACCCCACACACACCTGAGAACACACACTCACCTGAGAACACACACTCATCTGAGAACGGACACGTCGCTAAACCAAAGAACATGAAAACACACCGTCACAGCCAGTAGTGTGTTCATTCACTGTTTGTTTCTGGTCCTCTGTTGTTTCCTCCAGCTGTTGTAAGTGTCTGGATGTAATGCATAGGAATATTTATTTTGCGTCTTGTTCACTCTCATTCCAACGGGTGCTTATCTGTTTATACATTTATCATGAAGAACATTGCAACATGCAGTGAATATTTCCACTGTCACGAACCAAGTTATGTATCATTGTTTTTGTGGCTGACAATAATTTAACTGAAAATGGGGAAACAAGCAACAAACTGCACATTTTCACTCAACTCTTTGTATCTCCCTTCTGATCTTGTGTACAGTGGATCATATCCAACGCCAATAAGAGAACTGGGTGGATGGTCGGGTTTCTTATTGTTTTAATTGATTACGTTTTTATTATTTAGCCATCTGTATTTTAAGTCAACCTTGGGTTTGCACTGGAAATGTCCAACCAGCACTGTTCAGAACGGAGCACTTCTACACTTTCTCCCACTGTGTGTGTGTGTGTGTACACTTTACATGCGTGTGTGTGTGTGTGATCCGTGACCAAGAGTGCCTGCATTGCCTTTGTGATTATGTCTGTCTCTCTACAGTGTGTGTGTCCTCCTCCACTCTGTTGCCTCTTTTTCGCTTTCCCCTGCTGAGGCTCCTACGGCTTACTGTCTTCCTGTCTCCTCTGCTTCTCTCAGGTCCGCAAATTTGTGTCCAAGGACAGCGCAGGCCTCCGTGTGCGTAGTCACCCTTCCCTGCAGAGCGAACAGATAGGCATAGTGCAAGTCAATGGCACCATCACTTTCATTGATGAGGTAAACTGTTCTAGACTAGGCGATTTGATCGAGTTGTAGCATTAGATTCTCTTTATTTTCTTATCTTTTGTTTGTCTGTTTTTTTCTTAATTCCTCTTAATTTTACTGCATACTAACTTGACATCCAAGTGTGTGACCTTAAAGGTTTGCAACATTACAGAAACATTCACAAAAGTTCCTCCAACCTTCTGGAAAACCTGTGAACTTTGGAAAAGTTTCTGGGATTTTGCAACCTTAACCTCAGACTTTCGCGCAAGTCATGCATTATGGTCAGTGGGGGATTTCAGTGGAAATCTGAGATATATGTGCAGAATACGAGTCAGGATTCAGTCCTCGCAATCTAAAGAGTAAATGTGTATGACGGTTTTGAGTACAGTAAAACTGCAGTGGGTCTATCTCTTTCTAGTTATTGCTGCTTCTCTTCTGAGCTCACTTATTTGTTACTTTTGCCTTTGTGTTGCTTCATACACATGCAAGACACTCCGAGGCTGCAGCGAGAAAAACATCAACCTTATGGCAGAGCATGTTGCGTACAATTTTGTGTAGGAAAGAAGCACCAGTCAAAATTGTGTCCTCCATTTTAGCCTAGGAAGGCCTTTCAGAGTTTTCGTCAAACCTCTTCACAAACCTTGGCAAAAAGCAGAGACCGTCCAAACCAATACTAGAGAAAGTCACAGCATTCTGCTAAGTGATGTTACTCTGAGTTCAGTGTGTTTTCACAAAGCATGCTACCAAGCATCAGCCATTTATTTTAGGACCGGTTTTAAATCTGGGTTTTACATTGTTCTGCACCACCCAGTATAGGTGACTCTGCCTTTCTTCTTGTTGAATCTGCATTTCTGGAGCCATTCAGTTGACTACCCTATTATTCGGCCTCCCTCTCTCTCCCGCTGCAGCCTCGCGTAAGGTGCTCTTATTGCCCCGGGGACTCCGCCACCCCTCTTTCCGTTTCCATAGTGACATGAGGGGGGCATGGCTGTGCTCTCTGCCCTCTGTTGCTTGTTTTCCCATAGATCCACAATGATGATGGTGTTTGGCTCAGGCTGAATGATGAGACAGTAAAGAAGTATGTGCCCAACATGAATGGGTACACTGAAGCCTGGTGCCTCTCTTTTAACCAGCATGTGGGCAGGAGCCTGCTGGTCCCAGCCAACGTAAGTAAAATGACGATCAGTCAGTCAGTCTGTAGGATAGAAGGGTAGTCTACCCCCCTATGCTGCTCATTTGGGGAAAACATCACAAATCAGTGCTTCCACCATTCATGTGTAACTCAATTGGACCCCCCCCCCCCAACTCAATGGGATTGATTTGATGTGTGATGATGGTTGTATTGAAGTTTGAAGATTCCCCTTTATCTACTACCTACCTACCTACCTAACTACCTACACACTGTGTATAGTGATATTGGATGGTGTCCGTTCCCCAAATGTCTACAAGCATGAAGTATTGAGAACCTCCTTTAACAGTTTGAAAGAACTTTAGTGTGTTGTTGCATGATGTGTCCAAATGGATGTCACTGCTGTGTCATGAGCCTTCACTAAGGGCAACGTGCATGTCTCAGGGGATTAAAAATATTTACTTTAGCGTGACTAGAATCATGCGTTCAGTTGGACTCTCGTAAAACCCTCACATGATCAGTTAATACATGTTTAATGCATTGGAAGCATCCCCATTGCATGAATGGACCAGAAAGAGAGAGGTAGTCGATAAGCAATTCCAGTGTGTTTAGTTTAGGAGGGTCTTAGCTGCACTGTCTGCTATTCTCTTCACCTCTTTCTCATTGCTTCTTCTCGCCCACGCTTCATAAGCACAGGCACCTCAGAGCAACACGAAAAAAGCTCTTCTCTCTCAAAAGAGATTTCACATACATTTGTTCCATGGCACAAACAACCTCTAAAATCTAAAGGCCAGTTTGTTAGACTCAGATGAAGCCTGGTCCTGGCCTTAAAAAAAAACATTTTTCATTTGTGCATGCTTTTTAGGCCAGGATTAGACTTAATCTGGGTCTGGGAATTTGGCCCTGTCTAATCAGGGACTTCATAGGTGGATAGATTAAGAAAAGTTAATATTCATTCATTTAAAGTCATTGCCTACGTATTCACAGCTATTCGTAAAATGGATGGTTTTCAGTCATGAGGCAATCATTGGTCCCCAACACAGTTTCATATAGAAATTGTGCTTCTACCACTCCACAATTCCACCTATGCATTTGGTTGCTCTATGAGGCTTCTAAGGTTCAGAGGCTTCTATGTAAAGGGTGTTGTCAAACAGCATGACACGCTACATCCTATGTGTTGAAACGGATTTTAAGAGATTTTCTGGGGGCGATTGTTAACTCAAAATGGGTTTAAAAATTCCAACCCCTTCCCACACAAAATAAAACATTTCTGTGTTCCGAATCCTTCACAACATCTTGCAATTTCTTCACAATTGCTTGAGTACAAGGCCTTTCTGGTACCCTGTCAAAATTGGTGAAAGCCTACTCTTCTCAAGTTCAATTACAAAATAACTTATACACGGCCAAAATTGCAGAAAAAAAGATTAATAATGATTTCTTCCCAAAAAAAAGACTTCAGCGCTTGTTCTCTCCCTTTTTCTCACACTTAAATGAATCCTCTTGCCGTTTCTTGACTTGTACTTACGATTTGTTGCTCAGAGTGTCTTTAACGCTAGCCAAGGAGTCAGGGATATCGGCTTTTTGTCGTGGACCCCCTTAACTATATTCCCACAGGTGAGTTGTGTGAAGGAGAGATGTGTATGGCTTGGCTGCTCTGTTGCTTTTTCATCCATCTGTTATTTCTACGTTTCCTATTGAAACCCCTCCCCCTCTGTGAAGTTCTTCAATTTGAGTTATGGTGAACTTTGAGTTTTTAACCACAGTTGCATGACTTTCTGAGTAGTTTAATTTAAGAACACTGTCGTTCTACCTCCATTCCCCTTTAGGAATCAACTATTCATTCAAGGTCCATTTGTTATGCTGTCTGCCCCGTGATAACTTTGTTCCCATTTCACGTGAAATTCAAGCTATCGAGTGAAATGGACATTTGTGTGTTGCATGAGGGTTAATAACAATGACACTAATATGTTACATGTGGCTTTTGTATGAAAGGGTAGATGACATGTAGCCTACTGTATGTGTCTAGTACTCTGGCCCCAATTTTGTAATTTACATTTGACATTTTAGTAATTTAGCAGATGCTCTTATCCAGAGCAACTTACAGTAGTGAGTGGTTAATTTTTTTCTGATTTTTCCCATGCTAACATTCATCTCCCTTTTTAGTAGAAGGTTACCCATAACCACACATCTATGAAACAATTGAAACATATTTCAGGCTTGCACAGTATGAAGTGATACATTATTTTAGTTGATGCATTTAGTCATACCTTTAGTCGTCACACTTTTTGAGAACTTTGTGGCATTCAGGTGTTGCCAATGAAACCTGTCTTGTCCACTTTATGCCATCGAGACAGTATCAGCCCAACAACAACCTGTGCACTTCATGCTCATAGTGTGTCCTCAAAAAAAATCTGATAGTCATTGCTGCAGCATTGAATTTTTTTTTTTTACCTTTATTTAACTTGGCAAGTCAGTTATGAACGGCCGGTTGTGATACAGCCCGGGATCAAATCAGGGTCTGTAGTGACGGCTCTAGCACTGAGATGCAGTGCCTTAGACGGGGCTATGCTTTAGGTTTATGTCAACATTTGCTACAGAGAGTGAATCCTACTGGTTTTGTTGAACTGATAGCTCTTAGGACAGTACTGTAAAACTTTAATAGAAATTATGGGACTTTGATTATTTGATAACTTGAAACACTAGTCACGCTATATCGTCTCTCATAAGACACATACACACACAGTTGTCAGGAATCAGGATGAAAATATGACATAAAATCAGACAAATCCATCACTACTCTTCCATTGACTGTAGTCGTCTAACCTAGCCTGATTGGTATTAACGCCTGTCAATTCCCACTTGCAGGAGGCAGGAGGCCAATCGGAGCAGAGTGTTAAGGAGGTGAGCTCCAGCGGCCGCCCCTCCCAAGAGGCCCCCTCCATGCAGGACAGGGTGGGGCAGGGCGGCGGCCCTGGGCTTTATAAGGTAGTGAAGACGGGTCCCTCGGGTCACAACATCAGAAGCTGTCCAAACCTTAGGGGTATCCCCATTGGAATGTTAGTACTTGGGAACACGGTCAAGGCAGTAGGCGAGGTACGCACCCCCTCCCCCGCACAAAAAAAAAACGGAAAATAACAAATGTGATGTCTTACTTATTGTGGTTGCCTTTAATTGATAATGAATCAATCTAGATTACTTAGTTACTATTTTGTAGTTCTTATACCCATTTGTTTTGTTTCACTCTTCTACTTTGAACTCTCTTTGCAAAACAGACAAGTTGTTGTAATGTATTTTGTTTCCTCCCCCTTTTGCTTGTAAATTGGTTGACTTGTTTTGGATGTATGTACTTTACCATTGAAAGGGTGAATACATGAGATGCCTCTGGGTGTGGGTGTGTGCTCTGTCCTTTCTTTCAACATGTGCAGACTCTTTTCTTTATAGAACACACTCCAGTGGCTACAGCATTTTTTATTTGTTTCCTTTTGCATTTATATATTTTTGTTCATTTTAATATATACTGAACAAAATATAAACGCAACATGCAAAATGTCAACGGTTTTACTGAGTTACAGTTCATATAAGGAAATCAGTCAATTGAAATGAATTAATTAGGCCCTAATCTATGGATTTCAGATGACTGGGCAGGGGTGCAGCCATGGGAGGGCCTGGGAGGTCATAGGCCCACGCAGTTGGGAGCCAGGCCTAGCCTATCAGAATTAGTTTTTCCTCACAAAAGGGCTTTATTACAGACAGAAATACTCCTCAGTTCCATTAGCTGTCCGGGTGGCTGGTGTCACACGATCCCGCAGATGAAGAAGACAAATTTGGATGTCCTGGGCTGGCGTGGTTACACTTGGTCTGCGGTTGAGGCCGGTTGGACATACTGCCAAATTCTCTATAATTACATTGGAGGCATCAACGTAGAGAAACAGCTCTGGTTGACATTCCTGCAGTCAGCATGCCAATTGCACGTTCCTTCAAAACTTGCAACATCTGTCGTGTTGTGACAAAACTGCACATTTTAGAGTGGCCTTTTATTATCCCCAGCACCTGTGTAATGATCATGCTATTTAATCAGCTTCTTGATATGCCACACCTGTCAGGTGGATGGATTATCTTGGTAAAGGAGAAATGCCCACTAACAGGGACGTAAAAACATTTCTGCAGATAATTTGAGGGAAATAAGATTTTTGTGCATGTAGAACATTTCTGGGATCTGTTATTTCAGCTCATGAAACATGGGACCAACACTCCACGTTGCATTTATATTTTTTGTTCAGGATAGTTTATTTAAACTATATTAGTTTATTTATAATTTGAAACGGATTCAATATTTTCTGTTTGCAAAAAAAATAAAATCCTTCACTATTTTCTGACATTGGATTCTTGAAATGCTGAAGCCATACTGTACCTCAAATGAATCTTCTCTCTTACACCTTCTGTCCTCTTTTGTTTCTTGGTTGACTTTTTTAAACTCTCTAAAATTCCTTGACCCGGAAGTGCTGAATGGTGCCTACTTCCTGCTTGACCTCTGATTGGGGATGTGGTGTTGTCATGCTGTTACTAGAATGCCCTCTCTGAACCAATGGCTCCCCAGCTCTTTCTCATTGAATCTTTCCTCGATTCCCCACATCCTATCTCCTCGTCTCCTTCTCAACATGCATTGGAAAAGATGGTCTGAGGGGAGGAACCTTGATACTCCTCCAGTAGGGTTGAGAAGGTGGCAAGGAGATACTAAGCTACGAGGAATCATAGAAATACTTACTAAGTCTTGCTATCACTCTCTACGCAGTGCAACCTCTGCATTTATTAACATTTCCACTTTCCATTTGTGTCCGTCTGTCTAAAGTGATGATTTTTTCAGGACCTTTAGAAAACCAAGACAAACATGAATTTACCTTTCAATATGATTCACTTTTAGAGTAAGTTGTTTAATTAATTATCTTTAGCCAGTGATCTCTGCAAAATGCTGCTTTTATGAGAAATATTATAGCTACAATGCCGTATTTAATTGTTCTGAAGGAATGATGTGCATTCATGTATAGGGGGATTGTATTGTATTTGAGAGAATGGTGCTGTGTGCGTGTGTGGACTGCAGCATTTGTGTGTGTGCGTATATAGGGATAAAGAGCATTGTGTTGTGCGTCAGGTGGTAAACACGGAGGGGACGTGGGTGCAGCTGGACAAAAACAGTGTGGTGGAGTTCTGCGAGAGCGACGAAGGAGAGGCCTGGTCTCTGGCCCGAGACCGTGGGGGAAACCAGTACCTACGCCATGAGGAAGGTAAGAGCCTTTTAACTTAACTTACTGCTTTTTACTCCTGTGTCCTTTTTATATTTTTGGATGAGGGTCTGTATTGGGCTTGGCTGTATAAATATTTTTGCCACAGCATGATTTTCAGGACCGTCCATAAAATAGAAATTTGGAGGTTCAGCCCCCCCTCGCGGGAGCTGCAGGGGTGTGTGCTACGCCACTGCTTATAATTAACCCTAAGTTAACTATCTAACTCAGGGCTCCAGCTATGCTTTTGGTTTTCTAACTTGATAGCTAAGTCGCTAGCTTGCAAGTAGGGATGCACATTTCTGTCAGTTTTGCTGCCGACTGACTGACCCTCATTTACCTGTTCAAAAAATGGTACAATTTTTTCCCAAACATTAAACACGTGACCAACAGAAAATACTATCAGAGATCTGTGCATATAATGATGAAATGCTTATGTTTCTGCCCTAACAATAGGAGTTGTCCCAAGGCGGGAAGGCAGGCGACAAGCTTAGGCCCCAAAAAAGCCCATTGGGCTTATTTTGGAAAATGTGGGGAGAGTGAAACCTATCACTCTGATACTATGAGTGCATACAAGAACCGGACATTTTCATTAAGAGCTTTCTCATTGAATCTTTCCTCGATTCCCCACATCCTATCTCCTCGTCTCCTTCTCAACATGCATTGGAAAAGATGGTCGGAGGGGAGGAACCTTGATACTCCTCCAGTAGGGTTGAGAAGGTGGCAAGGAGATACTAAGCTACAAGGAATCATAGAAATACTTACTAAGTCTTACCCTATACCCTATTAAAACCTCTTTAGGATCTGACCCTTTTTTTCCAATTTTCACCCAAAATGACATACCCAAATCTAACTGCCTGTAGCTAAGGACCTGAAGCAAGGATATGCATATTCTTGATACCATTTGAAAGGAAACAATTTGAAGTTTGTGGAAATTTGAAATGAATGTAGGAGAATATAACACATTAGATCTGGTAAAAGATAATACAAAGAAAAAAACATGCATTTATTTTTATTTTTCATCTTTGAAATGCAAGAGAAAGGCAATCCTGTAGAGGTGCAAGTCCTGTAATGAAGCAGATAATAAAACGCCATTTTCAAACATTTGCCCAAATGCAATTAGCGGAAAACACTGTTGTAAACAGTGCAACTAATGCAAGTAGTTTCATATGTGACAGAGATTAAAATATTTGTTCGAAACTTAGAAAGAGTAGGAATCTTAGAGGAACAACTATGATGGGTTGCTAATATGACTAGGATTGTGCTTTTGGACAAGTTAATATGAAAACCAATAGAACAGGAGAGAAGTGCTGGTTATTGGCATGAGGAAGTTTTTATAAAATAGGTAAGCTATGCCTCATTATTTGAAGTCAACTCACAGCCACGCTCAAGGTCCTGAATGATATCATAACCGCCATCGATAAAAGACAGTACTGTGCAGCCGTCTTCATCGACCTGGCCAAGGCTTTCGACTCTGTCAATCACCGCATTCTTATCGGCAGACCCAACAGCCTTGGTTTCTCAAATGACTGCCTCGCCTGGTTCACCAACTGCTTATCAGACAGAGTTCAGTGTGTCAAATCGGAGGGCCTATTGTCCGGACCTCTGGCAGTCTCCATGGGGGTGCCACAGGGTTCAATTCTCGGGCCGACTCTTTTCTCTATACATCAATGATGTCGCTCTTGCTGCGGGTGATTCTTTGATCACCTCTACTCAGACGACACCATTCTGTATACTTCTGGCCCTTCTTTGGATACTGTGTTAACAATCCTCCAGGCGATCTTCAATACCATCCAACTCTCCTTCCGTGGCCTCCAACTGCCCTTAAATGCAAGTCAAACTAAATGCATGCTCTTCAACCGATCGCTGCCCGCACCTGCCCGCTGGTCCAGCATCACTACTCGGGATGGTTCTGACTTGGAATATGTCAAATACCTAGGTGTCTGGTTAGACTGTAAACTCTCCTTCCAGACTCATATTCAGCATCTCCAATCCAAAATTAAATCTAGAATTGGCTTCCTATTTCGCAGCAAAGCCTCCTTCACTCATGCTGCCAAACATACCTTCGTAAAACTGACTATCCTACCGATCCTTGACTTTGGCGATGTCATTTACAAAATAGCCTCCAACACTCTACTCAGCAAACTGGATGCAGTGCCATCCGTTTTGTCACCAATGCCCCTTATACCACCTACCACTGCGACCTATATGCTCTCGTTGGCTGGTACTCGCTACATATTATTCACAAAATCCACTGGCTCCAGGTCATTTGCTAGGTAAAGCTCTGCCTTATCTCAGCTCACTGGTCACCATAGCAGCACCCACCCCTAGCATGTGCTCCAGCAGGTATATTTCACTGGTCATCCCCAAAGCCAACACCTCCTTTGGCTGCCTTTCCTTCCAGTTCTCTGCTGCCAATGACTGGAAACAAATTGCAAAAATCACTGAAGCTTTAAGCATCAGCTGTCAGAGCAGCTTTCCGATCGCTGTACACAGCCCATCTGTAAATAGCCCATCCAACCAACTACCTACCTCATCCCATATTTGTTTTTGTTTTTCTGCACTTTTGCAGAATATAGACTGATAAGCATGACGGGTCAAATGTATTTTCGAAGGTTAACCATTAACATCCCTACTTCAAAATCAAGCTTCTTGGTTACAGCATAGACAATAAACTCCATCTAGGTTCAGGATCCCTGCTGTATGCGTGCAACAAACTGCTAGGAGCCTTTTAAGATTGTTGTGTAACTTTGAGTTTGGTTGTCTGCCCTTGCAATTAGCAATGTTTGTTCGCGCTTGTTAGCATTTAGCTAGTGTCTGCAATGGAATTTCACTAGTAATTTGTTAGCCTTTGTTAGCATTTTTTCAATAAGGTCAAGCGTTTTGAATATAAATTACTTTCACATTTGGAAAGAAATAGTGCCCCTTGTGTGCCCTGCCGGTAATACCGTATAGTTCCTGTAGCATAAATATGGATACTGCCCAACCCTAGCCTGTATTCACAAAGTGTCTCAGAGTGCGAGTGCTGATCTTGGATCAGATTTACCGGGTATCTGGACAGTTGTAAGATCCTAATTCTTTAGGCTGATCCAGCACTTGAGATAATATGTCTCTAAATTTAACTTTGCTGTTAATCAAGTCAAATGGGAGAGTTGACCTAAAGAAAATTGAGTTGAGTATTTCGATCTCAAGTTGGGATTTTCGATCTCAAGTTGGGATTGGGTTCTCTCAGATCTCACTCATCTTAGTTTTGAAGTTACTTTAAGAATAGCCTGTCCGTCCAGTGTTTCCAGATTTTCTATTAAATATGCAATATGAGTGAAATAGTTTTCCTTCCAATTTTTTTTGTTAAGTATGTTAAAAAGCTTTTCTGTGTTTTGAATTGTGTTCTGCGTACCCCAACAACATAGTGGTATGGTAAACAGCTGATTAGCCAGCTTCGCCAATGAGACGACCTCTGCCATAAACATGACGTCATGTTATATGAGGAAATGGCAAGCTTTTTTTTTTTAACTGTCTGTTTGAAATAAGTTTATTTGTTAATTACATTTTTGCTTTAGCCACAAATGAGTATATGAGGAGTCTGCAGCATTGTATGAGTTAACAGAATATATACACTTTTAAAAGTTAGATTTTCACTGGACAGTAACTTAAACTAATATAACATGGATATGAATGGATGTTTTGGTTGCTGTTGTTGGTGGAGCTAACGTGGTCCAGCTCTGTCTCCTCTCCCAACAGAACAAACCCTTCTGGAGCACGGGGCCCAGACCCCACCACCTAGCCCCTTCTCTGTCCAGGCATTCAACAGGGCTACTGCAGCCAATGGGGCACAGGGCTTTGACTACGGTATCTCAAACAACAAAGGTGAGGCATGCCGGGGCACGTGGCTTGGTGGCTGGGCGGGAGAGGGATGCCTACACAGTTATACATGCACCTGTGGCTTGGTAGCTACAGCTGCTTCTGCTTTAGGAAAGTCCAGAACCTGGATCGTGGCTATGAGGCACAAAACTTAAGAAAATGATCCAAGTGAAATGGGCAGGTAGTGTATCTATCCCAGTAGGAAATACTAGTTTTTGATGTCCGTTGCAAAGTGTTTTAAGACATGGTCTGTTGTGCTCCCAAATGAACAAAACCCAGGCTGCCTCACACGTAGGTCCCTAGCAACTGTCAATTCATTTAAAAAAGATATATATACTTTGCAACTCTCCTTATAGCTCCTAATATGATAAGTTGTCTGACTAGTAATATTCTGACTTGATATACTCATGACATTGCCGGTGCAAGTCAGATTATTGGAGACACTCCGATTTATTGTGCTAGTTATAGTTATGCAGTCATAACTCAAGTGAGGATGTCAAAAATATTTCTCTAATTTCGCATTGGAGTAGTTTCCTTTTCCTGACAAGCGGGCTCTCGAGTAGCGCAGCATCTCATTGCTAGTGGCGTCACTACAGACCCTGGTTCGATTCCAGGCTATGACACAACCGGCCGTAATTAGGAGTCCCATAGGGCGGCGCACAATTGGCCCAGCGGTGTCTGGGTCAGGGTTTGGCCAGAGTAGGCATTGTAAATAAGAAACTGATTTGCCTAGTTAAAAAAAAAAAAAAAACTTTATTTATGTATTCATTGCCTTTAACGTCCATGATACATTTTCACTTTGGGTACAACACGTATGATTGACTGACTAGGGAACTGCTGAAGAGATGCACAAGTCTCCACTCTCCACATACAGTTGCTCTTCATCAGTTCTTCTCTCACTGTCATTCTGCATCCACTATCTTTTACTTCCTGTTTATTTCCTGCTTCTTATCTGACAATGTCCTGTGGGCTTCCTGGGTTCTCTTGAGCTGTGTTCAAATACCCATACTAACATACTATATACTACATACAGTTGAAGTCGGAAGTTTACATACATTTAGGTTGGAGTCATTAAAACTCATTTTTCAACAACTCCACAAATTTCTTGTTAACAAACTATAGTTTTGGCAAGTCATTTAGGACATCTACTTTGTGCATGACACAAGTAACTTTTCCAGATTATTTCACTTATAATTCACTATATCACAATTCCAGTGGGTCAGAAGTTTACATACACTAAATTGAACGTGCCTTTTAAAAACTTGGAAAATTCCAGAAAATGATGTCATGGCTTTAGAAGCTACTGATAGGCTAATTGACATAATTTGAGTCAATTGGAGGTGTACCTGTGGATGTATTTCAAGGCCTACCTTCAAACTCAGTGCCACTTTGCTTGACATCATGGGAAAATCAAAAGAAATCAGCCAAGACCTCAGTAAAACAATTGTAGAACTCCACAAGTCTGGTTCATCCTTGGGAGCAATTTCCAAACACCTGAAGGTACCACGTTCATCTGTACAAACATTAGTATGCAAGTATAAACACCATGGGACTACGCAGCCATCATACAGCTCAGGAAGGACACGTGTTCTGTCTCCTAGAGATGAACGTACTTTGGTGCGAGAAGTGCAATCAATCCCAGAACAACAGCAAAGGACCTTGTGAAGATGCTGGAGGAAACAGGTACACAAGTATCTATATCCGCAGTAAAACGAGTCCTATATCGACATAACCTGAAAGGCCGCTCAGCAAGGAAGAAGCCACTGCTCCAAAACCGTCATAAAAAAGCCAGACTACGGTTTGCAACTGCACATGGGGACTTTTTGAAGAAATGTGTTCTGGTCTGATGACACAAAAATAGATCTGTTTGGCCATAATGTCCATCTTTATGTTTGGAGGAAAAAGGAGGAGGCTTGCAAGCTGAAGAACACCATCCCAACCGTGAAGCACGGGGGTGGCAGCATCGTGTTGTCTGGGTACTTTGCTGCAGGAGGGACTGGTGCACTTCACAAAATAGATAGCATCAGGACATCAGTCAGGAAGTTAAAGCTTGGTCGCAAATGGATCTTCCAAATGGACAATGACCCCAAGCATACTTCCAAAATTGTGTCAAAATGGCTTAAGGACAACAGTCAAGGTATTGGAGTGGCCATCACAAAGCCCTGACCTCAAACCAATAGAAAATTAGTGGGCAGAACTGAAAAAGTGTTTGTGAGCAAGGTCTACAAACCTGACTCAGTTACACTAGCTCTGTCAGAAGGAATGAGCCAATATTCACCCAACTTATTGTGGAAGGCTACCCAAAACTTTTGACCCAAGTTAAACAATTGAAAGGCAATGCTACCAAATACTAATTGAGTGTATGTAAACTTCTGACCCACTGGGAATGCGATGAAAGAAATAAAAGCTGAAATAAATCATTCTCTCTACTATTATTCTGACCTTTCACATTCTTAAAATAAAGCGGTGATCCTAACTGACCCAAGATAGGGAATATTTACTAGGATTAAATGTAATTAATTGTGAAAAACTGGCCTCCCGGGTGGCGCAGTGGTTAAGGGCGCTGTACTGCAGCGCCAGCTGTGCCATCAGAGTCCCTGGGTTCGCGCCCAGGCTCTGTCATAACCGGCCGCGACCGGGAGGTCCGTGGGGCGACGCACAATTGGCCTAGCGTCTTCCGGGTTAGGGAGGGATTGGTTGGTAGGGATCTCCTTGTCTCATCGCGCACCAGCGACTCCTGTGGCGGGCCGGGCGCAGTGCGCGCTAGCCAAGGTTGCCAGGTGCACGGTGTAGCCTCCGACACATTGGTGCGGCTGGCTTCCGGGTTGGATGCGCGCTGTGTTAAGAAGCAGTACGGCTGGTTGGGTTGTGTATCGGAGGACGCATGACATTCAGCCTTCGTCTCTCCCGAGCCCGTACGGGAGTTGTAGCAATGAGACAAGATAGTAGCTACTACAACAATTGGATACCACGCAATTGGGGAGAAAAAAGGGATAAAAAAAATAAAAATAAAAATGTGAAAAACTGAGTTTAAATGTATTTGGGCAAGGTAAACCTCCGACTTCAACTGTACTTAATGAGTATATACATATACATGCTATTAGTTATTTTTAGTTTACTGTAAACGAACGGTACCGTTTCAGTTGAACGTACTATAGCTTCGCCTGTCTACTGGAAGTTGATGCTGTTGCTATGCAACCTCTTGCTAGCTTTTTAGCATAACAAATGCTAAACATTTTATGATTTCGGTTGTGTTCATAAATTCAATCTGGAGTGCCAGAGTGCGCTCTGGGCGTTCATAAATCCAGAGTGTTGTCAGATTGTCCGTTGATAAATTCGGAGCTTTCAGAGTGCACATTGGAAACTGACCAAGGAGTAGGGTTGATCCGAGTGTTCAACGGCAGTTAAGTGCCCAAGCTAACTGGCTAACGTTGGCTAGCTACTTCCAGACACAAATGAGACAGAGAACACCTCACTCTGACCATTTTACTCGCCTTAGCAGAGCTGGTTAGGCTGTTTTCATGTTATCTAGATCATTGTGACTGTAACTGTATTGTAATTATTTTTTTTGCCAATGTTTACTGATACTGGCCATATTCAACAGGTGTTGAGCATTCGTAAATTCATCAGTTCTGCGCGAAAGTGCTCTGAAATCAGGGTAGATAGCCAGAATGAACAATGTCCATTGAAACACACAACGACTAATCCACTTAGCTAAGAATGATGTGAATATTGAAGTCCGTACATGTTGGGTAGTTAGTTAGATAGCAGATAATTAATAATACTGCCTGGCAAGTTGGATATATTAGTAGCCAACTAACATTAGGTAGCTAGCTAACATATCGGTACCCACTGCTGTAATACTATGCGGTTCGTAAGGATAATGTAGCTAACAAACTTTCAAACAACATAACGTGTAACTTAACTTATTTGAAAAGTCAATACTTTATTACATTTGCTCAACATTTTTTCATAATTAGTTAAAGCAATGAATTTGTATCGGCTTTCGGCGGACTTCGGCTGCATATTTTCTACCATTTTCTTCAAATCTAAAAATGTTGTGAAGCAATGCCCATTTCATTATGGACCCTAAAAGCACGGCAAAGTGTCCACTGCATGGATACTTTGTATTTTGGCAAATTTAGTACGACATCCGGTAACTTCCTATATCCAAACTATGACCAATAAGCATACTACACTGCTCCAAAAAATAAAGGGAACACTTAAACAACACAATGTAACTCCAAGTCAATCACACTTCTGTGAAATCAAACTGTCCACGTACGAAGCAACACTGATTGACAATAAATTTCACATGCTGTTGCGCAAATGGAATAGACAACAGGTGGAAATTATAGGCAATTAGCAAGACACCCCCAATAAAGGAGTGGTTCTGCAGGTGGTGACCACAGACCACTTCTCAGTTCCTATGCTTCCTGGCTGATGTTTTGGTCACTTTTGAATGCTGGCGGTGCTTTCACTCTAGTGGTAGCATGAGACGGAGTCTACAACCCACACAAGTGGCTCAAGGTAGTGCAGCTCATCCAGGATGGGACATCAATGCGAGCTGTGGCAAGAATGTTTGCTGTGTCTGTCAGCGTAGTGTCCAGAGCATGGAGGCGCTACCAGGAGACGGGCCAGTACATCAGGAGACGTGGAGGAGGCCGTAGAAGGGCAACAACCCAGCAGCAGGACCGCTACCTCCGCCTTTGTGCAAGGAGGAGCAGGAGGAGCACTGCCAGAGCCCTGCAAAATTACCTCCAGCAGGCCACAAATGTGCATGTGTCTTCTCAAACGGTCTCCATGAGGGTGGTATGAGGGCCCGACGTCCACAGGTGGTGGTTGTGCTTACAGCCCAACACTGTGCAGGACGTTTGGCATTTGCCAGAGAACACCAAGATTTGCAAATTCGCCACTAGTGCCCTGTGCTCTTCACAGATGAAAGCAGGTTCACACTGAACACGTGACAGTCTGGAGACACCGTGGAGAACGTTCTGCTGCTTGCAACATCCTCCAGCATGACCGGTTTGGCGGTGGGTCAGTCGTGGTGTGGGGTGGCATTTCTTTGGGGGGCCGCACATCCCTCCATGTGCTCGCCAGAGGTAGCCTGACTGCCATTAGGTACCTAGATGAGATCCTCAGACCCCTTGTGAGACCATATGCTGGTGCGGTTGGCCCTGGGTTCCTCCTAATGCAAGACCTCATGTGGCTGGAGTGTGTCAGCAGTTCCTGCAAGAGGAAGGCATTAATGCTATGGACTGGCCCGCCCGTTCCCCAGACCTGAATCCAATTGAGCACATCTGGGACATCATGTCTCGCTCCATCCACCAACGCCACGTTGCACCACAGACTGTCCAGGAGTTGGCGGATGCTTTAGTCCAGGTCTGGGAGGAGATCCGTCAGGAGACCATCCGCCACCTCATTAGGAGCATGCCCAGGCGTTGTAGGGAGGTCATACAGGCACGTGGAGGCCACACACACTACTGAGCCTCATTTTGACTTGTTTTAAGGACATTACATCAAAGTTGGATCAGCCTGTAGTGTGGTTTTCCACCTCCATGGGTTGATCAATTTGATTTCCATTGATAATTTTTGTGTGATTTTGCTGTCAGCACATTCAACTATGTAAAGAAAAAAGTATTTAATAAGAATATTTAATTCATTCAGATCTAGGATGTATTATTTTAGTGTTCCCTTTATTTTTTTGAGCAGTGTATATACTCAATTCACGTCACAAATAGTACGGATTGTGCCGTGAGTATTAAAACACAGCTTTTGTCTTGCTTTTAGATTCCCAAATCAGGGGTGGCATGTGGATGTTAATTAAGAGTGTTGGCTTCAGAATTTCTCTCTACTTTTGTAGTTTTGGAGATAGTGGAGACAGGATAGTAGCATTAGCAAAATCTTAAAGGTACTGTTCACTTTTTAGAAGTTTAACTTATTTTCAACATACCTGTCATGTAATCAGACTTGTCTATGCGTGAGTAAAGTAACTGTAACTGAAGGCTAATGTATTTCTAGCTTGACGTTGCTTCACATTACAAGCCTCATAAACCCTTACATTCGCACAGGCCGTCATTAGCATATGGCCAATCAGGATGCAATATGCAAATAACACCATCTCCCCTTTTCAGAGTACAAAGTGTAGACTGCCTTTGTCTCAACAGACCTCAAGTGGTTATTCGGTAGGTCTGTCCTGACTAGTACTTCTTGAACATTTGAACGTAGTCATGAACATAAAATATTTTCTGTAAACTTTAATCCAAAATGCATCTCTAATTAATTGTAACACAAATCTACCCCACAGGTAAGTTAGAACTGTAACACCTTGACAACTGTTGTCTTTTTAATTTTTTTACTTAGAGCTCAGTCTTTTCTTGTTTGCCTTGACTTATTGGTCCAGTCGTTGAGGTTTAACTATTGCTCGCACACACCTTGTTCTGGGTATAGCAGGTACATCTGGCTTGTCGGAGTGGTGAAGACACTTGAATCTTCTCCTGTGTAGCGTTGTTGTTTTCAGATCCATCCATAGGGATGAGGTGATGTCTGTTCCTGCGGACAGATACGTGGGGAGCTTACATGGTGCATTGTGGTGCTGCATGTTTCCTCAGCACTGTTCCTGCTACTTTTGAGTCAATCACTCACACCTGTTTTCCAGGTGGGAGTCTGCTGAGGTTGCTGACTCTGTGACGCTTGTTGAAGCTTTGCTGAACCACTCTCCTTTTCCTTTGAGCTGACCGCTGCTGTGTTTGGCGAGTGACGTCACTGTAGTATGAAGCTGTCGTCCCATCAGCTGTTGTGCCAGGCTGAAGCCATTCTGGAGTGGAGTTGACCAATAGGCCAGCAAAGCAAGGTAAGGGTCGACTGCTTTCCTGAGAAGGTTCTTCACCCTCTGAACGGCACATTCCGCCTCTCCGTTGCTTTGCGGGAACTTTGGACTGCTGTTGACATGGCAAAATCCATACTCTGCAGCGAAGTTGGAAAAGGGTTGTCCGGGTAACTGAAGCCTACTGTCTGTAACCTGGACCTCAGGTACCCCATGGTGGGAGAAGATGGACTTCAGATGGACTACGAAGTCCACAGACTTTGTTAGACAGGTTTGCGATTTCCACATACAGTGGCTTGCGAAAGTATTCACCCCCCTTGGCATTTTTCTTATTTTGTTGCCTTAAAACCTGGAATTGAAATAGATTTTATGGGGGTTTGTATCATTTGATTTATACAACATGCCTACCACTTTGAATATGCAAAATATTTTTTTATGTGAAACAAACAAGAAATAAGACAAAAAAACTAAAAACTTGAGCGTGCATAATTATTAACCCCCCCCCCACCCCCAAAGTCAATACTTTGTAGAGACACCTTTTGCAGCAATTACAGCTGCAAGTCTCTTAGGGTATGTCTCTATAAGCTTGGCACATCTAGCCACTGGGATTTATGCCCATTCTTAAGGCTAAACTGCTCCAGCTCCTTCAAGTTTGATGGGTTCCGCTGGTGTACAGCAATCTTTAAATCATACCACAGATTCTCAATTGGATTGAGGTCTGGGCTTTGTCTTGGCCATTCCAAGACATTTAAATGTTTCCCCTTAAACCACTCAAATGTTGCTTTAGCAGTATGCTTAGGGTCATTGTCCTGCTGGAAGGTGAACCTCCATCCCAGTCTATTTAGCGCCAGCCATCATTCCTTCAATTCTGAAAAACATCCCCACAGCATGAGGCTGCCACCACCATGCTTCACTGTGGGGGTGGTGTTCTCGGGGTGATGAGAGGTGTTGGGTTTGTGCCAGACATAGCGTTTTCCATGATGGCCAAAAAGCTCCATTTTAGTCTTATATGACCAGAGTACCTTCTTTTGTGGGGAGTCTCCCACATGCCTTTTGGCGCACACCAAACGTTTTTGCATTTTTTTTTTTCTTTAACCAATATGTTTTTCTGGCCACTCTTCTGTAAAGCCCAGCTCTGTGGAGTGTACGGCTTAAAGTGGTCCTATGGACAAGATACTCCAATCTCCGCTGTGGAGCCTTGCCTCTCCTTCAGGGTTAACTTTGGCCTCTTTGTTGCTTCTCTGATTAATGCCCTCCTTACCTGGTCCATGAGTTTTGGTGGGCAGCCCTCTCTTGGCAGGTTTGTTGTGGTGTCATATTCTTTCCATTTTTTAATAATGGATTTATTGGAGCTCCGTGGGATGTTCAAAGTTTTGGATATTTTTTTATAACCCTACGCTGATCTGTACTTCTCCACAACTTTATTCCTGACCTGTTTGGAGAGCTCCTTGGCCTTCATGGTGCCACTTGCTTGGTGATGCCCCTTGCTTAGTGGTGTTGCAGACTCTGGGGCCTTTCAGAACAGACGTATGTATGTGTGTGTGTGTCTGTGTATATATATATATATATATAGTGTATATATATATAGTATATATATATATATATATGTATATATATAGGTGGACTTTATTTAACTAATTATGACTTCTGAAGGTAATTGGCTGCACCAGATCTTATTTAGGGGCTTCGTAGTAAAGGGGGTGAAATACATATGCAAGCACCACTTTTCCGTTTCATTTATTTTTTTGAATTTTTCTAAACATGTCATTTTTTTCACTTCACCAATTTGGACTTTTGTGTGTCCATTACATGAAATCCAAATAAAAATAATTTTAAATTACAGATTGTAATGCAACACAATAGGAAAAATGCCAAGGGGGCTGAATACTTTTGCAAGGCACTGTACCTTAAGAAGTAGTCCTACTAGTTGGTAGTTGGCGCTTTTCAGAGTGAGCAAGTCAGCTCCCAGTCTTTACCAGGGTCTCTCTCTGGAAGTTGTGATGGTATGAGTGGTTCTGTGTGGTTTGTGCGCTCTTTGATGCATGTCCGGCTTAGACGTATCGGCTTAGACATCTCTTTGTTTGGGTCGTACAGGGCTAACACGGGTGTGGATGTCAGCTCCTCCTTCAGCTCTTTGAAGTCTCTGGCTTAGTTGGCCCCTCGGTACCAGTTGTTTTTCATTGAGAGTAAGTCTCTGAGAGGTTTGTCCTTTTCAGCTGAGGGATGAACTTTCCCAGCTGGTTCACCATACCTCGGAAACTCTGCAGCTCGCTCCTTGACAGCCTCTTGTCTTTGTCGGTCGTGCTGCATTCCTTTGTCCGAGATAATGTGGCTCAGGAACTTCACTTCCTGCTTTGACAGGTCACATTTGTCCATGTTCAGAGTTAAGCCGACTTTTTCCATCTTCTGAAATGTGGCATGAAGTCTTGCATCATGCTTCTCCTGTGTTTGGCCCCAGATTAACACATTACCATGTGACAGACCACACTTTCCAACCCTTCAGTGACCTCTGTCACCAAGTGTTAAGTTGCTGAAGTTGTAACGTCCGAAAGGTGTGATGAAGGTTGTTAGCATAACTGACTCCTCCGCTAGCGGAATCTGCAAGAAGCACAAGTTCGCATCAAGCTTGCTGAAGATCTTCCTCCCGGCTAGTGAGCCAAGGGGTCTGTTCGACAGTGGGAAGTATATTTTTCTCTAAACACTGACTCTTTGAGACAAGTGAAATCGATGCATGTCCGCACTTCTCTGTTCTTCTTGGGACAACCGCCATGCTGGCGCACCAGTCCTTGGGCCCCCCCACTCTGGTGACAACCTTGAACCCTTGCCTGCTCTCTAGCTCTTTCTAGACTTTTGGCATCAATGTCATAGGAATCCGTCATGGAGTGAGTAGGGCTCTGTGCAGGATTTCAGCTTGATGGTATATAGTTGTTGTACTGTGCCAAAAGCAGCTTTGGATTGCTTTCTTTCAGTGTCTGTAAATCAGTGCTGTCAAGTCGATCAACTAGCTCAAGCTTTGTGTGATAGCTGATCTTCCTAGTAAAGCTGTGTGTAAATCGCTGATGACCTACACATCTTCCAGTGTAACCTTTTCTCCCTTTTGTAGGACTACACTTGTAGTTCCTTAGTGGAGGTTTCGTAGATTAGATTTTTTTTTTTTAGCAGAGCTGGCTTGCTGGTTCCTGCAAAAATGTGATTGAACACATTGTCTGAGATAAAAGTCACATCGGCACCAGTGTCTATTTTGAATTTCACATTTCTGTCCATCACTTGAATCATCCATGGGTCGCCTCCTGCTGTTATTGTTCCTAGGAAAATGCTATCATCACCTTTTGAACCTTGTTTACAGGGTCACACACTACTTCACACACTACTTCATTAGCTGCACACGGTGCAGGGCTTTTGCCACGGTTTCGACACTTTGGCTGCTATTTTCCATTAGCATTACCATAGCTTTCTCATGCTGGAATATCTGTTTCCACTAATACTGGCTGCCTTTTTGCATAACTCTATCCACTGAGCATGCCTCTTTTTGTTGTTACTATGTCACCTTGCAGGTGACTTTGCTGCTTCCTTTCTGACAGGCGCATGTTTGCTGTTAGTCCAACAGATAGCCTATCTCTAATTGGCTTATCATGCAAAAGTCCAGAGTTCCAATGCTCTGCTAGGGCATATAAGGCAGTGACAAAATAATCCACTTTCTTTTTATCCTCTCCGCAAGTTAAAGTGGACTTTCTCATAGTTCATGTTCTTTTTTACCATAAAGACTGCTTGAAATCCATCTCTTACTTTGCTGTTTCTCGAGTTTGTTTAGGTTTAGACACCTCCAAAACGTCATCTGCTTCATGTATCTTTATGAAGGCACATTTCTTGCTAGCTTGACGTTGCTTCACATTACAAGCCACGTAAGAGAGATGCTTTCCTCATTGAACCCCTACATTTCTACAGGACCTCATTAGCATATGGCCAATAAGGATGCAATATACAAATACAGCACAATATCTAGGGTGGTATCATTTTGTACAACCCCTTAAAATGTGTTAGCTGGTCAGGATGAGTCCTAAATCTTCTGGCTAGCATTTTTGGGTAATGTAACAATACTAGTGGAAACCGATTGTATCAGTTAGTAATGCACTCAAAAGCATGGGAAAGTGGGTAGTATTTCCGCATACTGGATCAAGTTGACCCTTCGAGGCCACAGGGGCTGTCAATAAGCACTAACTGTGTCCATTCTTTTGTTCTGCATGTCTCATTGTTTCACTTGTGTGTATGTCATACCTAACATCACTGCTATGTTCAGTCATAATGTGTCTCAGTCTGTGTGCATGGGCCAGTTAGTGTGCTTCTGCCAGGTCAGGTGGGACCTGGAATATCTTCCCAACACCAGTGTTCACAAGTCCCCCCCCCCCCCCCCCCCAAGTGAAAGGGTGTCCTGCCAAATCGGAATCAACCCCCACAGCTTCCTACTGGCTCATTGGACTATTTTCCTCTCCAAAATCCCTCCAACTTTTCCTCAGGTTTTTTTCTTAGCTGGTAAATGTAAGGTAAATTAATCAGTAGAATATGTCTGAATAAAGGGGACTCTCAAAATCTCTCTCTATGGAACTATTTATACCTGATACTTGATTGATACTTGATTTTCCCTGTAATTAGTCAAAACTGAGTCACTGAACTTTTCTCCTAAAATCTTTCAGGGAAATTTAGATAATTTTCTTATTCCATATGGAAATGAGTGAAGGAGAGGAGTTTTCTATGTTGTTGGGTAGAAAGCAGATGCACTCTACCTTAGAGATACTACAGTACATATAGTACAAACAGTGTTATTTTCCCTATTTGGCTTCCACACTTTGTCCCAAGTGACACAACCCCGGCCCGGCCAATCGCCATTACTGTCCCAAATCCCCACCCTGTGACATCACCCATTACCCCATGTCACTTTAGTTTACCCCCTTCTCCCCTCCTATCCAGAAACTCCCACCTCACCCCCCTACACACCCCCACCCCCTTCTACCTCTCTGGCATTACCTGTGTGGGAGATGATAGATAAATCAATGGACATTTTAATGGTTACTGTTTAATGGATTCATTGATTGATTTATACCCCACCTTTTGGAATCCTATAAGACCATAGTGTAAGCTAAGCTGTAGTCCCCCTTCCCCTTCTCTTCCGTTATTTGCAGGTGACCAAAGGTTGACTGCCATACTGAATAGTGCCATTCAGTCTGGGCCCTTCCTCCCTCCAGCTGCTCCTCCCTCCTCTTCCTCCGTATTTGAGCAAGCCGCCCAACCTCCCTCCTCCTCCCTTGTCCACAGCCCATTTGTGTTTGGACAATGCCCCAGGTCCCAAGTGTCTCAGCCGCAGCCACAGCTTCCGAGTAAGTCGGTCCGTCTGTATGACAGTGTCGACGCTTGCTTGCCCAGGTGCTCCTGGTCCCATCTTAATTCCTCCTTAGCTTATCACTCTTTTGTTTGTGATTTTTTTACTTGCGTATTTGTTTAGCTTTTTTCTGTTTTTTGGGGGGGGCAGGGGGGACCGAAGACACCCTAACATTGCTGTTATGTTCTGACTGCTGCTTACAATACCTTGCCTAGTAATGTAGCTGCTTGCTTTTTGTTTATATACCAGTGTTCTTTCTCCATCTTCATCCCTGATTTAAACAGAGACTCAGCGATATGGCGTGATCACGAGCAGCAGTCTGCCCAGAGATATTGTCAAGAGAGTGAGGCAAAAGGGCTGCATTTGACGATCACCCATACAGATAGTTGCATTTGTACATAGGTTTGCTTCTATGTCCTGCAATTTAAAAGGTGTCTGACGACAAATGTTGACGAACGCAGCCTCTGCCTTCGTCTTTGTGTCAGAAGTCACCCTGCTCCTCTTGGTAGACGCGTATCACTGATTCTAATTTTAAACACCAGCTCCCATTCCTGCTTAGTGCTCCCATTGCAAATGTTGACTACCTTAGTGTAATTCATCATATGAATTTAGGTAGCATCATTTAGTGTACTTATTACTGTATTAGTTTACTACATGCTTTCATTCTTTACATTTATAAATCTCTATAAAGGTCCTGGGCAGATGCACTAAATAAATGCCTTGAGAATGTGTCAATATGACTAACCTTAACTCACAGCACCTGTAGTGTGTAAATCAGAGACAATCTCATGGTCAGGTCAGTGGATATGCTCCCAACTATTAGGTTTCAATAAAGTATAACATGTATCAATTAGTTTCCGTTCACTCCATTTTCTCAGCCCCTGGCTCAAACTCATGTCTCCCAGCCCTAGTTCATGCATCTCTTACTACCCTCTGATATCCTATAGCTGTCTGCTCTCCATATGTCTGTTGGTCTGACTCCATATTTTTTACACTCTCAATGGCCATCCTCCATCACTCTAGCGCTCTCCTTCTTTCTCTCACTCCTCTCTCCCTCCTTCCCTTTCTATGTGGAGTGTTTTCTTACCTGTTTTCTCTACTTATCTGTACATGCTACGCTTCTTTTCTCTGTGAGGGTGTCCCTGCATTCATTCCCTGTGTTTTGCTTACCTACCACTGTTTTCCGCTGTAGATGGTTCTTCATCACGCAGCCTTGCTTCTTCTCACGAGCGGGTGCACAAAAGCAGTGCGGCTGGGCATGGTTCTGCACTCTCATCTCTTGCTCTCAGGCAAAAGGGTGGGTAACATACAAAATGCATGCCTCCTTCAGACTGAAATGTGGGAATCCGTTACAGAGTCAGTTAATGCTGAACAACAGGATAAATAGGATTATCAAGAGTAAAACACAAGTAAATAGGTAATTTGTTCTAAACTGAACACTAGCTACAATTATCAGAAGGAATAGGGGAGATGCTTATTCACATAGAGGTTAGGGGTGGGACTAATGTCCCTAGACAGGATAAATTCTAAAGACCAATTATAAACTCAGCAAAAAAATAAACGTCCTCTCACTGTCAACTGCGTTTATTTTCAGCAAACTTAACATCTGTAAATATTTGTATGAACATAAGATTCAACAACTGAGACATAAACTGAGCAAGTTCCACAGACATGTGACTAACAGAAATTGAATAATGTGTCCCTGAACAAAAGTAACGGTCAGTATCTGGTGTGGCCACCAGCTGCAAAAAGTACTGCAGTGCATCTCCTCATGGACTGCATCAGATTTGCCAGTTCTTGCTGTGAGAAGTTAGCCCACTCTTCCACCAAGGCACCTGCAAGTTACCGGACATTTCTGGGAGGAATGGCCCTAGCCCTCACCCTCTGATCCAACAAGTCGTGCTCAATGGGATTGAGATCCGGGCTCTTCGATGGCCATGGCAGAACACGTGACATTCCTGTCTTGCAGGAAATCAAACACAGAGCGAGCAGTATGGCTGGTGGCATTGTCATGCTGGAGAGTCATGTCGGTATGAACCTGCAGGAAGGGTACCACATAAGGGAGGAGGATGTCTTCCCTGTAATGCACAGCAATGACAACTAGCTCAGTCCCATGATGCTGTGACCCCCCCCCCCCCCCCGACCATGACGGACCCTCCACCTCCAAATCGATCCTGCTCCAGAGTACAGGCCTCGGTGTAACGCTCATTCCTTCGACGATAAACGCGAATCCGACCATCACACCTGGTGAGACAAAACCTCAACTCGTCAGTGAAAAGCACTTTTTGCCAGTCCTGTCTGGTCCAGCGACGGTGGGTTTGTGCCCATAGGCAACGTTGTTGCCGGTGATGTCCGGTGAGAACCTGCCTTACAACAGGACAGTCTGAGCGGACAGTCTGAGCTCTGATGGAGGGATTGTGCATTCCTGGTATAACTCGAGCAGCTGTTGCCATCCTGTACCTGTCCCAACGGTGTGATGTCCGGATGTACCTATCCTGTGCAGGTGTTGTTACACGTGGTCTGCCACTGTGAGGACGATCAGCTGTCCGTCCTGTCTCCCTGTAGTGCTGTCTTAGGCGTCTCACAGTACGGACATTGCAATTTTTTGCCCTGGCCACATCTGCTGTCCTCATGCCTCCTTGCAGCATGCCTAAGGTATGTTCACGCAGATGAGCAGAGACCCTGGGCATCTTTCTTTTGGTGTCAGTAGAAACTGCTTCTTCAGTGTCCTAAGTTTTCATAACTGTGACCTTAATTGCCTACCATCTGTAGGCTGTTAGTGCCTTAACGACCGTTCCACAGGTGCATGTTCATTAATTGTTTATGGGAAGCATGGGAAACAGTGTTTAAACCCTTTACAATGAAGATCTGTGAAGTTATTTGGATTTTTACGAATTATCTTTACAAGACAGGGTCCTGAAAATGGGACGTTTCTTTTTTTGCTGAGTTTATATTAGCTATTCTAGGGCACAGTGCTGGGCTGCATGGGCTTCTTCTCATCAGTTGCACCATGATCCATTAGCTACCCCTGTCTGTGTAAGTGGTCTTCAGACATGCATAGATAGACACTTTTCCAAAGTATATTCATCTATGTCAAGGCCATTGAAGGCTCTTCTAGAATAATCTTTGTCCTCTGCTCTAATGCTGTCATTTTACTAAAACGTATTGGTCCACAACTTTCCACAGTCTAAGAAAGAGGGTACTTATTGACTCAAAAATATTTGTATGTTTTAACATGATTTTTTTTTATTTTTATGTCCAGACTTCTACTGTTTCTCTTCTCCCCCCCATTTTTCTTCCCTTTCATAATCCATTTTGTTTTGACCCTTAGATGTTGAGTATTGTACTCAGATATGCTGCCTTTTACAGTAATCCTCTTAGTTGTTGTATAACTGTTTCTATGTTGTGGCTGGCTACTAGGTAACTTAGGGGCGCAGCCCATGTCCCCGGCCACCAAACAACGACTGGAAAGTCGCTCCCCAAAACAGGAGGGGCGTGGCGGTCGCACCTCGGAACAGTCCAAAAGTAAAGATCCGCCGGCCAGCGAGGCACTTATCCTGCGGTCGGACACTGCCAAGCTGCGGTCGGACTCCCATAGCCGCTCCCACTCGCCCAACCACAACACCCTGCAGGCACTGAAGGCCGACGGGCGCGATCGTAACTCCTCCGGGCTGCGCGCCGAGTCGCCTAACCCTGGCTCCCGCTCCACCTCGCCCAAACAGAAGGGACTTTCTTCCACCTCGGGGAGGTCTAGCCCCTCCAGCACCTCCTCACCCCGCTCCTCAAACCAGCACGACAAGAACTTTGCTCAGGACAAGAACCAACCAATTGACAAGAACATGCCACAAGACAAGAACCAACCAATTGACAAGAACATGCCACAAGACAAGAACCAACCCCATGACCAGAACCTCCCTCCCAATGTCAGCCCCTCCAAGGCTCGGTTGGACCCGCCCAGAGAAAGGTCCAAGTCGGACTCGTACACCCTGGACCCGGACACCCTGAGGAAGAAGGTCCCTCTCACCTCAGAGCCCCTAAGGGGAAGGTCCACCTCGCCCAAACCCAAACTACCACCCAAGGACGGGAGCAGCAAAGGAGGAGATAGGAATGCGGAGAACCGCACCCCGTCGCCCCATGTGACCCAGGAGAACCTCCACAGCGAGGTGGTGGAGGTGTGTACGTCTAGTGCTCTTCTTTCCAATGATGATGAGGGAAACAATGAAAACGTGGAGGTGAGGAATGCAGAGGAGGGCTCCTCAAAGGTGCACTTCAGCATCGGCAAGGCACCCGTGAAGGAGGAGCTGGAGAGCAGCCGCTTGTCGCCCAAAGTCAGCCGCAAGACCTCCAGCCGACACGTGCGCCCCAAGAAGGACAAGTCGGGCCCGCTCTTCAAGGGTGAGAGCTCGTCGAGGGTCACCGAACCCGCCAAGCAGGCCATGTCACCCTCAGTTGCAGAGTGTGCCCGGGCGGTCTTCGCCGCGTTCCTCTGGCACGAGGGTATCGTCCACGATGCCATGGCCTGCTCCTCGTTCCTCAAGTTCAACCCAGAGCGGACCAAGGAGCACGCGCCCATCCGCAGCTCGCTGGGTGGCCAGGGCGGCCAAGAGGAGAAGGAAAGTAAGCTGAAGAACCGCCACTCACTGGAGATATCCTCGGCCCTCAATATGTTCAACATCTCCCCGCATGGGCCAGACATCTCCAAGATGGGCAGCATCAACAAGAACAAGGTCCTGTCAATGCTCAAAGAGCCTCCCCTGCCCGAAAAGTGTGAGGATGGCAAGGGGGAGCACGTCTCCTTCGAGGTGGCCACTCACCCTACCATGAGGGCTAAGTCCATCCTGCCGCTCACCCTCCAGCACCTCGTTGCATTCTGGGAGGACATCTCAATGGCAACCATCAAGGCAGCCACCCAAAACATGATTTTTCCCAGCCCGGGCTCCAGCGCCATCCTGAAGAAAAAGGAGAACGAGAAGGACACTAAGAAGTCCAAGAAGGAGAAAAAGAAAAGAGATAAGGCGGAGGTGCGCCCCAGGGGGAACCTGTTTGGGGAGATGGCCCAGCTGGCCATGGGGGGACCGGAGAAGGACACCATCTGTGAGCTGTGTGGGGAGTCGCACCCCTACCCTGTCACCTACCACATGAGGCAGGCCCACCCAGGTAAGATCAACAATGTTGGGTTTGCTTTTATTCTATACTGTTAGAAATACACATGTCATATCACTGTGAGAGGTTAGCCGACCTCTCACATATAAAAATCTGATTTTTAAGTCCTATGACAGGCTATATTTTGTTTATTACATTTGTGGATGAAAAATAACGCTTTAAAGCAGAACATTTCTTCATACTGAGGCGGATGGTGGCTAACCCCATTACACCATTTGCACTGTATCTCTGCTAATATGGCAACACTACTCAATGTGATCTTAGCATAGAGATAAATGTATATTAAACAGTGCCTTGCGAAAGTATTCGGCCCCCTTGAACTTTGCGACCTTTTGCCACATTTCATGCTTCAAACATAAAGATAAAGTTAAACATAAAGATATAAAACTGTATTTTTTTGTGAAGAATCAACAACAAGTGGGACACAATCATGAGGTGGAACGACATTTATTGGATATTTCAAACTTTTTTAACAAATCAAAAACTGAAAAATTGGGCGTGCAAAATTATTCAGCCCCCTTAAGTTAATACTTTGTAGCGCCACCTTTTGCTGCGATTACAGCTGTAAGTCGCTTGGGGTATGTCTCTATCAGTTTTGCACATCGAGAGACTGACATTTTTTCCCATTCCTCCTTGCAAAACAGCTTGAGCTCAGTGAGGTTGGATGGAGAGCATTTGTGAACAGCAGTTTTCAGTTCTTTCCACAGATTCTCGATTGGATTCAGGTCTGGACTTTGACTTGGCCATTCTAACACCTGGATATGTTTATTTTTGAACCATTCCATTGTAGATTTTGCTTTATGTTTTGGATCATTGTCTTGTTGGAAGACAAATCTCCGTCCCAGTCTCAGGTCTTTTGCAGACTCCATCAGGTTTTCTTCCAGAATGGTCCTGTATTTGGCTCCATCCATCTTCCCATCAATTTGAACCATCTTCCCTGTCCCTGCTGAAGAAAAGCAGGCCCAAACCATGATGCTGCCACCACCATGTTTGACAGTGGGGATGGTGTGTTGCTTTTACGTCAAACATAACGTTTTGCATTGTTGCCAAAAAGTTCAATTTTGGTTTCATCTGACCAGAGCACCTTCTTCCACATGTTTGGTGTGTCTCCCAGGTGGCTTGTGGCAAACTTTAACCTACACTTTTTATGGATATCTTTAAGAAATGGCTTTCTTCTTGCCACTCTTCCATAAGGCCAGATTTTGCAATATACGACTGATTGTTGTCCTATGGACAGAGTCTCCCACCTCAGCTGTAGATCTCTGCAGTTCATCCAGAGTGATCATGGGCCTCTTGGCTGCATCTCTGATCAGTCTTCTCCTTGTATGAGCTGAATGTTTAGAGGGACGGCCAGGTCTTGGTAGATTTGCAGTGGTCTGATACTCCTTCCATTTCAATATTATCGCTTGCACAGTGCTCCTTGGGATGTTTAAAGCTTGGGAAATCTTTTTGTATCCAAATCCGGCTTTAAACTTCTTCACAACAGTATCTCGGACCTGCCTGGTGTGTTCCTTGTTCTTCATGATGCTCTCTGCGCTTTTAACGGACCTCTGAGACTATCTACTAAATGTCGTTCCACTTCATGATTGTGTCCCACTTGTTGTTGATTCTTCACAAAAAAATACAGTTTTATATCTTTATGTTTGAAGCCTGAAATGTGGCAAAAGGTCGCAAAGTTCAAGGGGGCCGAATACTTTCGCAAGGCACTGTATGTTCTATTTAAGTTGGTGGATTTTAGCTTAATTTGTTGTTTTGTTTTGGGCAGGTTGTGGTCGCTATGCGGGAGGCCAGGGCTATAACAGCATTGGCCACTTCTGTGGGGGCTGGGCGGGAAACTGTGGAGACGGCGGGATCGGAGGAAGCACCTGGTACCTGGTGTGTGACCGTTGCAGGGAGAAGTACCTAAGAGAGAAGCAGACTGCAGCCAGGGAAAAGGTAGTGTACTTCTTGATGCTTCAATCAATTGTTGTTTTGTACCTTATCTTTACACATTAAATTCTCCAAGTTCAAATGGAAACTTAACAAATGGATACTTGGATAGTTAACCGTCAGGATTTAACAACATATTATGCTCAATATTCTAATTTCTCACTGTAATAGTCACAGTTCAGAGGATAACCTTTCGCAACCATGTACTTTCATAAACAGCCTTGGTAACATGGTTGTGACAGTCTTACAATGCATTATAACTGCATCATAATGCATTATTCCTACAAGTAGAGGTCTGCCCGGGACTGATTTATTTATCCCGCCTGCACCCGCAGCATTTCATACTGCACCCTCCAACACCCGCTGGCTTTCTGTCCGACTCCCACCTGCTACTGCAAGAACTTGTCCCGAACCCAACCGTAGTCCCTCTGTTATTTTAGGCATATGTAACGATGCAGCTCACTTATCAGTCATGGTCGCAGCTGTTTTGCGCCCTAAAGGAAATTTCAAAATGGGCAAAAATAACCTAAGCAATAGGTTTAATTACCAGAGATTGTCACGTGGCCCATTTTATTACTTGGCTATATCAGCAAATAGGCTAGATGGAGATTAAAGAGAGCTGAGTTGGAGAGACTTGCACTTTCTTTTGAGCTATTTTTTATAGACTACTTTATCAGAGCAGGTAGCTAACCAACCAGGCTCAATGTTAGCTAGCTAACACTAGGCTATAGCTAGCTAAGCAAATGGTCTGTGGTATGAATAATAAGGTCATATACTTAACGTTAGCTAGCGAGCCAACCAGCTAACGTTAGCATACTTGCTAGGTAAACAATCAACCATAGCACAACTCATGACGTTACTACCCTGCATGAATCTGCAGGTAGCTAACCAACCAGGTTCAATGTTAGCTAGCTAACATTAGGCTATAGCGAGCCAAGCAATGGCCCTTTCTGTCAAAATGAGTAATGAGTAATATCTGAAAATGTAGCTAGCTAGACTATCTTACCCGTATACATCATTCATGGTTAGATGCGTCTCCTGTCGGATGCCATGGTTGCCCTTGGTTTGAAGATGTCATCCGGAGACGGGTGTTTTCTCCATCTCCTTAGCTATTATACACTAATTCCACTGATTTCAAAACTTAGTCCTCCAAAAAGTGGAGAGCAACACTTTAATACACAATACATTAAAAAAAAGCAGCGTTAAACAGGATTACCAACACATACTGACAAGCTCAAATCGACAGAAGCATGCTCATCTCTCAGCATGTCCAGCCCACTCATTATCTCAACCAATCATGGCTAGCGGGAAGGTTGTTGACTTTTTTGGCAAAAACTATGCTCGTAATTTAACAATTTTATTCGTATTAACAGATGGCATGCAAGTTTGTTATTAAGGCACATGAAAGTTCATGTTCGAGAAGGCATTTCTGGCAAACGCATTTTGATAAAACATTTATTTAAAAAAGTTTACGTTCAAACGGTTCTCCTGTGAAATAGTGACCCGCGACATACGCCTAGTTTCCTGAAACGGGTCACAAATATGATTGATCAATATTTATTTATAGGCGATGTAGTAAACTATAGCTTAATCATGTTTAGGAGGTATATTTCCTTGGAACTGCATAGGCAGCCTACTCTATTTCATTGAGACCACACCTATACTAGGCGCACTTGATCTCGCACACCCAACTAGGATAGGCGAGGTAGGCTACTTAACTTGAAGCAGCGAATTCTGTGTGTGAATAATGCGACAAAGATGTCCTTTTTAATACAATAGGTAAGCTGACCCATAAAGTGCAGAAAGATGACCGTTTCCAAATAACCTGCGGGATAACAAAAAATATTTTAATCCCAAAGTTGTCTGATCTGACTGCACGCTTCCAACAGAAGCATGACAAATACAGACAGCGCCGCAATGATCTCTCTAGGGACCCGCAGCCCTCTGCCTACAAATATTACCACAAACTTTAACTCTACATTTTATTCATTTAGCAGAAGTTCTTATCCAGAGCGATTTACAGGAGCAATTAAGGTGCCTTGCTAAGTAACATTTTGGTTACTGGCCCAATGCCCTTAACTGCTAGGCTACCTGCTTTGCCCTCTAACCCATCCGTTACCTCTAACCACCCTCCCTACCCATCCAGGTGAAGCAGTCGAGGAAGAAGCCCCTGCAGGTGAAGACGCCGCGGGCGCTTCCCACCATGGAGGCCCACCAGGTGATCCGTGCCAACGCCCTGTTCCTGCTGTCCTTAAGCAGTGCTGCTGAACCCAGCCTGCTGTGCCACCACCCGCCTCGCCCGCTCCACTCCACACTGCCCAGCCTCAAGGAGGGTGTCTCGGACGAGATTCCCAACAAGATCGGCTGCCTTTACCTGCAGACGCTGGCCAGGTAAATGATGGATATCTATTGTGATGATCAAAATGACTGGAGAGACTGGGAGGGGAAAAATTAAAGGTGATTTCCTTTTATTTTTGCTTCCTAAACAGTCTCCTCCTTTAGTTTTATGCCCTTTGGGACAGCATTACACTTGAAGCGCTGTGACCACTTTAATTCAAGTGAGGATGATCATACATTTTGTGTGTGTAGTATCTTACCCATGTCCTGTGAACATGTTACACAGTGAAAACCATCATGGAATTTTTAACATTTATTTTCTATAAGGTAGCATCCACATAACCTAAACACTAAATCTTTGAACTACATATGATACATGTACGTAAACCTGTCTCCTCTCTTCCAGGCAACACACAGAGAACTTTGGTGGGTACACAGATGACAACCTGTTCCAGGACGAGATGAGGTACCTGCGCTCCACATCTGTCCCTGCGCCCTACATCTCAGTCACCCCTGACGCTTGCCCCAACGTGTTCGAGGAGCCCGAGAGCAACATGAAATCCATGCCCCCCAGGTAACACACCTCTTTTTGAGAGTAGAGATGAGCAGACTGATTATGTCTATGTGTGTTGTATGTGGTTGTAGCGTGTGTCATATCTGTGCGTGCTTGTGTGAAAGAGACTCGTTCCAGTGTGGTGTGACTGTGTGTGTGTTGTATTTATGTGTCATCTATGACATAAACAGATGGTCAACATTTCTTTGTTGTATCTCTTGCAGTCTAGAGACCAGCCCAATCACAGACAGTGACTTGTCCAAGCGGACGGTGTTCCAGAGGTCCTACTCTGTGGTGGCCTCTGAGTACGACAAGCAGCATTCGGCCTCCCCGGCCAGGGTCAAAGCCGTGCCCAGGCGCAGAGTCCACAGTGGGGATGCAGGTGGGTAAACCTTCCCCTAAACCACCAAACCAGAGGAATGTGATCCTATTTACTAGTATAGTCCATTAAACTAAGAGTTTTAGATGCAGACAAAAGTTATTCTACACTTCACCATTAACTCATGTACCTGGTGTTTACTACAAAATGATTATAATGATTATGGTAATGGTCATTGCATGAAAAAGACATTGAAGTGTAACTCTTTTTTTTGTTTTCATAGTATTAATTATTTGTAATTGTCAGCTGGAATAGGGTTGCAAATTACTAAGTGTTACCAATCATCATGACATTTGTAATACCGTATTTATTGTTTTGTTATTTATATCATATTTACACAATTGGTGGGTCTATTCCTGAATGATGATTGGTTAAAACCTGTTGTATAAAAGTGATAATGCCCCCAAAGACTTAATCTCGGGCCTAACAACCCCCATGCCAATATATCCTCCAAACACCAGCTTCTTGGGCATTATCACTTAATTGTAACACTGTCCTCCCCTCCAGAAGTGGGTTCCTCTCTGTTGCGCCACCCGTCCCCGGAACTGTCCCGTCTAATCTCGGCCCATGGATCCCTCAGTAAGGGCGAGAGGAACTTCCAGTGGCCTGTCCTGGCCTTCGTCATCCAGCACCACGACCTGGAGGGTCTGGAGGTGGCCATGAAGCATGCCCTCCGCAAGTCTGCCTGCAGGGTCTTCGCCATGGAGGTACGTCTGTCAAAGATACTCTTAATGTACACATGATGGTGTACATTAACTTCTCTGGGATATGTGGGACGGTAGCGTCCCACCTCGCCAACAACCAGCGAAAGTGGAGGGCGGCAAATTCAAACAACAAAATCTCATAATTAAAATTCCTCAAGCATACAAGTATTTTACACAATTTTTAAGATAAAATTCTCATTAATCCAGCCACAGTGTCTGATCTCAAAAAGGCTTTACAGCGAAAGCACCACAAACGTTTGTTAGGTCACCACCAAGTCGCAAAAAAACAGCCATTTTTCCAGAGAGAGGAGTCACAAAAAGCACAAATAGAGATAAAATGAATCACTAACCTTTGATGATCTTCATCAGATGACACTCATAGGACTTCATGTTACACAATACATGTATGTTTTGTTCGCTAAAGTGCATATTTATATTTAAAAAATCTCATTTTACATTGGCACGTTACGTTCAGTAGTTCTAAAACATGAGGTGATTTTGCAGAGAGCTACAAACCATGCAAAAGAGTATAACATTCAGAAAACAAAGCAGCCAAAAAGATATCCGCCATATTGTGCAGTCAACATTAGTCAGAAATAGCATTATAAATATTCACTTACCTTTGTGGAATCCCAGTTCCACAATAAATGTTTGATTTGTTTGATCAAGTTCATCATTTATGTCCAAATAGCTTCTTTTGTTAGGGTGTTTGGTAAACAAATCCATAAGTGCGTTCAGGTCCAGTCGGACGAAAAGTTCAAAAAGTTATATTACAGGTCGTAGAAACTTGTCAAACGAAGTATAGAATCAATCTTTAGGATGTTTTTATCATAAATCTCCAATAATGTCCCAACCGGAGAATTCATTTTTCTGTAGAAAAGCATTGGAACGAGAGGTAACTTTCTCTGACCGCGCGTCACGAGACCGAGGCTGCTGGCAGACCTCTGACTCAATCCCCTCTCATTCTCTGCCCCTTCACAGTAGAAGCCTCAAACAAAGTTCTAAAGACTGTTGACATCTAGTGGATGCCTTAGGAAGTGCAATATGACCCCATTTACACTGTATATTGGAATGGCAAAGAGTTGAAAAACTACAAACCTCGGATTTCCCACTTCCTGGTTGTTCTGTTATACTCCGACA
This sequence comes from Oncorhynchus clarkii lewisi, assembly GCF_045791955.1. Lineage (NCBI taxonomy): Eukaryota > Metazoa > Chordata > Actinopteri > Salmoniformes > Salmonidae > Oncorhynchus > Oncorhynchus clarkii. The sequence continues at coordinate 43,776,449 of NC_092149.1, read as the reverse complement.
TCATTCAAACAGTTTTAGAAACTTCAGAGTGTTTTCTAACTAATACTACTAATAATATGCATATATTAGCATCATTAGCTACAGAGTAGCAGGCAGTTTTCTCTGGGCACCATCCAAGCTACTCAATACTGCCCCCAAGAAGTTAAATATTTCCCATAGGAAAATGTCTCATGCTTACTCTAGCTGGGCATTTGCAGTTGTATAGCACAATTAAACAGTTAGCTGTGTAATGTCAAATGCTAATGTGATTAGCCTATTGGCTAACCTCTTTGAGGTGTCAGTGGTAGTCGCTAGACGGACTTGTTAGAAAGGACAAAAGTGTAGGCAATATCTGAGATGATAAACTGATTAAAATGTTTATTTTTCTGAAGTAGTAGTACTAGGGTTAAGATTAGGTTAAGGTTAGGTTAGTGGTTTGAAAAGCACTGAAAAGGACTGAGCCACCATCTAACCCATATCCCCCTCCTCAGGCATTCAACTGGCTGCTGTGTAACGTGATCCAGACCACTTCGCTGCACGACATCCTGTGGCACTTTGTCGCCTCCCTTACCCCGTCACCATTTGAACCCGAGGAAGAGGAGGAGGATGAAAATAAAGCCCATGGGAACAAGGAAATTGTGATTGAGCAGGTGATGTTTGATTATTATTATTTAACCCTGCTGGTCATCTATGAACATCTTGGCCATGTTCTGTTATAATCTCCACCCGGCACAGCCAGAAGAGGACTGGCCACCCCTCATAGCCTGGTTCCTCTCTTGGTTTCTTCCTAGGTTCTGGCCTTTCTAGGGAGTTTTTCCTGGCCACCGTGCTTCTACTCCCACATTGCTTGCTGTTTGGAGTTTTAGGCTGGGTTTCTGTACAGCACTTTGTGACATCAGCTGATGTAAGAAGGGATTTATAAATACATTTGATTGATTAAGAATCCAGGACCTGGGTGATTGGAGGGGGGGGGTCGCATGTCGTCTCTTGTGAAACAGGTCTCTTCCAAATTAGATTATCTCAATGAGACAAACCTGGATACATAAACGTTTTTATTTGAGGTACCAGTACAAACATTTTCTATATTCAGACATAGTCTGAAGTCATTTCATCATTAATATGTGTGTTTTTATAAACTTTTCAATCATATTTTCTTCATACACACAGGAGAGGGACTTTGGAGTGTGTGAGCACCCGCTGTCTGACATTGTGATTGCCGGGGAGGCCGCCCATCCCCTCCCACACACCTTCCACCGCCTCCTCCAGACCATCTCTGACCTCATGATGTCACTTCCTAGTGGCAGCTCCCTGCAGCAGATGGCCCTCAGGTACGGTGGCCCCTGTTTCTCAGAGTTCACCTCCACTTTAAACTCAAACCTGCCTTCAGCTAAATAATTTTAACCATACACTTGGACAGAGCATATTATCTTGCAATAAGACGAAAGCTATATCTTTTAAACAGCTTGGAAAATTCCTGAAATGATGTCATGGCTTTAGAAGCTTCTGATAGCCTAATTGACATCATTTGAGTCAATTGGAGGTGTACCTGTGGATGTATATCAAGGCCTACCTTCAAACTCATTGCTTGACATTATGGGAAAATCTAAATAAATCAGCCAAGACCTCACAAAAGAAATTGTAGACCTCCACACATCTGGTTCATCCTTGGGAGCAATTTCCAAATGCCTGAAGGTACCACGCTCATCTGTACAAACAATAGTACGCAAGTATAAACACCATGGGACCCGGCAGCCATCACACCGCTCAGCAAGGAGACACATTCTGTCTCCTAGAGATGAACGTACTTTGGTGTGAAATGTGAAAATCAATCCCAGAACAACTGCAAAGGACCTTGTGAAGATGCTGGAGGAAACAGTTACAAAAGTATCTATATCCACAGTAAAACGAGTCCTATTTTGTATTTATTTTACCTTTATTTAACTAGGCAAGTCAGTTAAGAACAAAATCTTATTTTCAATGACGGCCTAGGAACAGTGGGTTAACTGCCTGTTCAGGGACAGAACGACAGATTCGTACCTTGTCAGCTAGGGGATTTGAACTTGCAAACTTCCAGTTACTAGTCCAACGCTCTAACCACTAGGCTACCCTGCCGCCCCTATATCGACATAACCTGAAAGGCCGCTCCGCAAGGAAGAAGCCACTGCTCCAAAACCGCCATAAAAAAGCCAGACTACAGTATGTAACTGCACATGGGATCATACTTTTTGGAGAAATGTCCTCTGGTCTGATGAAACAAAAATAGAAGTGTTTGGCCATAATGACCATCGTTATGTTTGGAGGAAAAATGGCGAGGCTTGCAAGCCGAAGAACACCATCCCAACCATGAAGCACAGGCTTGTCAGCATCATGGTGTGGGGGTGCTTTGCTGCTGAATGGACTGGTGCACTTCACAAAATAGATGTATCATGAGGTAGGAAAGTTTTGTGCATATATTGAAGCAACATCTCAAGGCATCAGTCAGGAAGTTAAAGATGGGTCGCAAATGGGTCTTCCAAATGGACAATGACCCGAAGCATACTTCCGAAGTTGTGGCAAAATGGCTTAAGGACAACAGCGTCAAGGTATTGGAGTGGCCATTACAAAGCCCTGACCTCAAGCCTATAGAAAATTTGTGGGCAGAACTGAAAAGGCGTGTGCGAGCAAGGAGGCCTACAAACCTGACTCAGTTACACCAGCTCTGTCAGGATGAATGGGCCAAAATTCACCCAACTTATTGTGGGAAGCTTGTGGAAGGCTACCCGTAACGTTTGACCCAAGTTAAACAATTTAAAGGCAATGCTACCAAATACTAATTGAGTGTATGTGAACTTCTGAACCACTGGGAATGTGATGAAAGAAATTAAAGCTTAAATAAATAATTATCTTTACTATTATTCTGACATTTCACATTCTAAAAATAAAGCGGTGATCCTCATTTTTACTACGTTTAAATGTCAGTAATTGTGAAAACTGAGTTTAAATGTATTTGGATAAGGTGTATGTAAACTTCCGACTTCAACTGTAAGTACGGTCACTGTTGGGATGGCATCATCGATTCACTTATTGATGAAGCCAGTGACTGATGTGGTGTACTAAGATTCCCGGGAACATATTTCAGTCTGTGCTAGCAAAACAGTCCTGTAGCTTAGCATCAGCGTCATCTGACCACATCCTTATTTTAGCAAGTCACTGGTACTTACTGCTTCAGTTTTTGCTTGTAAGCAGGAATCCAGAGGATAGAGTTATGGTCAGATTTGCCAAATGGAGGGAAAGGGAGAGCTATTGGGTTTCTTCCTTTAAACGTTGCGAGCTTACACCGCAGGACTTAGAGGTACCCAGCGTCACGACTTCATTGCGAAAGAGCAACACAAGGGGCTTAGAGCGCTCATTACGCATTTGAGTCCCAAGGTTTTTATATGATCAATCATATCAATTGGTTCCAGTCAAGTCCCAGTCAAAAATTAGGATACACCTACTCATTCCAGTATTTTTCTTTATTTTTACTATTGTCTACATTGTAGAATAATAGTGAAGACATCATAACTATGAAATAATACCGGTCTTCCACGTGCCCTGCGGTCTGTAGTACAGACATGGCCTGCTCTCCCTTATGTAAGGAATTAGGCACTTTCCCATGTTTACTACAGTATGTATTGTAGACTGCACAGTAGCCTAATAAACAAGTAAACACATTTCGTTAATACAATAATGATTAAAAATAGTCTTTCAAAATGCAGATGTTGATTTATTTATGGGGCCATAACGAATTACTATGGGAATAAATATCACTGATTTACAGAAATATTGGAACAAAGTTGTCTTATGAAGGCAAACAATTTAGAATCCTCCAATCCTACTCCTGACCGTCATGTTGTACAGTGCCATATTTTCGATTCCATCCTAACGGTTTTCGTTTTTCTCTGAATAGAAACACCATAATATTAATCTAATTGATTAAGCCACATTTATTCGAATCACTCCCATATACTATGTTATTACAGAAAAGGTTTTAATTTCTCTGGTAATGCCAATACGGAACACTATCAAATGCTTCTCAAAGATGCCCTCTGGTGGTCAAACTAGCAATAACTTGCAGTAACAGAAAAAATGTCTGACAATTAAATGACGTGCCACAGAATGCTGCAGCAACACTCAAGGTGTCCCACAACTTTTAACGGAGGAACCACTGTATGTACTCCAATTTTTGTCTCTGTGTGGCGTAAAGGTGGTCTAGTGTTTATTTTCCTCTGCTTGCCCATTTAACATGCTGGTAGAAATTAGGTAAAAACAGATTTAAGTTTCCCTGCTTTAAAGTCCCCGGCCACTAGGAGCGAGCACTGTCTCTGGATGAACATTTTCTTGTTTGTTTATGGCCTTATACAGCTCGTTGAGTGCGGTCTTAGTGCCGACATCGATTCGTGGTGGTAAATAGACTGCTATGAAAAATATAGATGAAAACTCTCTTGGTAAATAGTGTGGTTAACACCTTATCATGAAATAATCTACCTCAGGCGAGCACAACCTAGATACTTCCTTAATATTAGATTTCGTACACCAGCTGTCTTTCTTGCTAATAGACCGAACACCCAGCCAGCTATATGCTATCCATGTCGTCGTTCAGCCACAACTCGGTGAAATATAAGATATTACCGTTTTTAATGTCCCTTTGGTAGGATAGTCTTGATTGGAGCTCATCCATTTTGTAATCCAATGATTGCACGTTGGCTATTAGGACTGATGGTAGAGGGGGGTTACTCACTCGCCGTCGGATCCTTACAAGGCACCCCGACCTACGTCCCCGATATCTCCGTCTCTTCTTCATGTGAATGACGGAGATTTGGGCCTTGTGAGGTGTCTGAAGTAAATCCTTTGCATCCGACTCTATTCCAGAACGAGGTGAGTAATCGCTGTCCTGATATCCAGAAGCTCTTTTCGGTCGTAAAGAGACGGAGGCAGAAACATTGTGTACAAAATAACTGACAAATAACGGGAAAAAACACACACGACAGCACAATTGGTTAGGAGCCCATAAAACGGCAGCCATCTCCTCCTCCGGCACCATCAATTGAAAGATGAATTCCACAAGATCTTTCTGCAGGACAATAACTTAAAACATAAGGCCAAAATTGTTATTTATTTTTGTTTAACCTTTATTTAACATATCTACACTGGAGTTGCTTACCAATAAGACGGTGTTTGTTCTTGACTGACCGAGTTACAGTTTTAACTTAAATCTACTTGGAAATCTATGGCAAGACCTGAAAATGGTTGTTTAGCAATGGTCAACAACCAATTTGAAGGAATTTTGAAAATAATAATTGGCAAATATTGCACAATCCAATTGTGGAAAGCTCTTAGAGACTCAGCCAGAAAGACTCACAGCTGTAATCGATGCCGAAGGTGTTTCTTTAAAGTATTGACTCGGGTGTAAATACTTATGTAAATGAGATTGTCTGGATTTAATTTTCAATACATTTGAAAATGCTTCTAAAAACATGTTTTCACTTTGTCATTATGGGGTATTGTGTAGATGCGTGAGAGAAAGAAAAATCCATCCAACAAAATGTGGAGTAAGTCAGTGTTTGAATACTTTCTGAAGGCACTGTATTTTTCTTTGGTTTTGCCACAATAAATTCTATTGAAAAGTGTTTTGATGACTAGATTACTTTTCTACTCCCTTCCCTGAAAATCCCACGCCCAATAATTAATTGATAGGTATGAAACCCTACCAACCCTGTGACCCACAAAACATCAATTTTCTTTCTCAAAATGGCAGTGTTATCAGGTAGGGCATTAAACTGTCAACTTGAACATTTTTGCATAAACATCTGGCCATAGATTATGTTCACATGCAAACATATTATTAATGAATCATAAGAAAATTTGATATTTTTGGGCAGCTATATATATATGTATATATACATTTCACCCTGAATCTGCAATTAAAATAATTAACTTTTGATCCAGTAATATGGGTCATATTTGAACGGTTTGGGCTAGAGCAGGGGACTCCAACCATTTATTTCAAAAGAGCTACTTCATAAAAATAAACGGTCTTGCGAGCTATTCATATTCATTCTGCGTAATTTGTTTCTGTGTAAGCCGAATTTGATGAATAGAGACAAAGTACAGCACGGCATACATAATGTGATTGCGTTTTGGTTCTTATAACCACACACCATTCTACTGAAGCCTACCTTGAGAATCGTGCCTTCTTAAGATGAGAGGAAATTTGGGTTTTACGATGATGGAGGATCATCCTGGTGAAATGACCCCACCACTCGTCATCGTACAGAACTAGTTCCCGGCTGCGCCTCACAAAAGGTCAGTTTGAAATGCGCCAATTAAGATTTGAATTTTGATTACAATGTGTGCATAGGCTATTGTTGTTTAACGGAATAGCCTGAAATGGTTTTTACAGCTCAGATTTACTCAAGTGCATACAATGCAGGCATAGCCTATAGGCCTAGTGTTTTTTAAAATATTTATTCATTCGAGTTCACAGTGCAAACCGAGCTTCCCGTAGCGGACAGTTTTTGGTACAATAAGAGTACCATTACACCCCTAGATTTAATCATGTAATATTAGGCATACTGATTATTTCTCCGTATCTACTTGCGAGCTTCTCATTGACAGCCCACGAGCTACCTAACATGAATTGGCTGATGGAAGATAAGGCTACTCAGTCCAGAGGCTGCGACACAGCAAAGCCTAATCAGACATGCCCATGTACTCTTATAATCTCCACCCTGCTTTGCTAGAAGAGGACTGGCCACCCCTCAGAGCCTGGTTCCTCACTATAGGTTTCTTCCTAGGTTCCTGCCTTTCTAGAGAGTCTTTCCTATCCACCGTGCTTCTACATCTGCATTGCTTGCTGTTTTGGGTAATAGGCTGGGTTTCTCTATAACACTTTGTGACATCTGCTGATGTAAAAGGCACTTTATAAAAAATGTATTTGGTTCTTACAGGCAAAGTGAAATTATACAATGAATTTACTCTCAAATTATATTTAACACCCTGAGTGCATCAGACATGAAACAACAATACAAATGTAACAGCACAACAAAATAAATAAACCATTTTCCTTTGCAGTTCTTTTTCATTTTAACACCAGCGGTGTAACTAGCACTTTCTATTAACTGAACTGAACCAAAACAGTATGTCGCGCGGAAGTGAAGCAAAACTTTAGTGGTCAAAACCATTCAACTTGAGGCAACGGGGGTTGGGGGTGCAAAATGCAATCTTACTTCTAAAATATTTTAATACAGACTAGTTCAAAACATTAAATCAATGAAAATTACAAATGGATCATTTTCTAGTAATAGAGTGAGGTTGCAAAAAATATATCTATTTGAAAGTGGTGCTGCAGCTACTCCGTTTTCTCCATTGCTCAGGTGCCTATGGGTGCACCATTCTCCAACCAACTTAGCTACCACTGTGTACTGATCAATGTGAGTGTGTGATCTCACCGTTGACCCGGAGTGTGTCCCCCTCTTTCTATCAGGTGTTGGAGTCTGAAGTTCAAACAGTCAGACCACCAGTTCCTGCACCAGAGCAACGTGTTCCACCACATCAACAACATCCTGTCCAAGTCGGACGATGGCGACAGCGAGGAGAGCTTCAACATCAGTGTGCAGTCTGGCTACGAGGCCATGAGCCAGGTGAGACAGAATCCAATAGGAGAGCCACACTCATAGGGCTGTTTTCCCGGACCCATATTAAGCCTAGTAGTGGACTAAGAAGTTATTCAAATAGGGAATCTCCTTTGAGAATGATTTTTAAACCAGGGCTGGATCTGGGAAACTGGCCCATGATGTTTTGTGGTGGCTAGCTTGACCTTATGAAAGCAGGTAAAGAAGAGACTAGGTGAGTCAGGTACCACAAATGCTGTCTGAGACCCAAGGTGCAGACCAACACAACAGATACCTGAGTCGTGTTCATTAGGGAATGCAAAAAAAAAACAAAAAAAAATGTTATTTCTTAAGTCCAGGTATTCCCTCCTATTTTCAGTCTGCTTTCTTCCGTTTAGTGCCTAATGAACATGACCCTGGACCTTCTTTATTGATAAAATTATAACTTTTTTGTGGGACTAGGTTTAGGAGTAACTACATTGTAAAATGTTTTGATTTTAAATGTGTTGTATCCACTTGTGTGGCTGAAATAAAAGCATTTAGGATTGCTAGCTAAATTGTAAAATCTTTTCTGTTATCCTCTATGGTTTTAAATGCATTGTATCCACTTGTGTGGCTGAAATGTTAATTTCTAAATTGTCCAATAAATCTTATTTATCTATATAGCTGGGAGGTGTTGAACATCATTTGACCTTCCAGGAGCTGTGCCTGGTGACCAGTCTGAAGGACCTGACCATCTTGGTGGACATCAAGACGTCCAGCCGACCTGCCATGATTGGCAGCCTAACGGACGGCTCCACTGAGACCTTTTGGGAGTCGGGAGATGAGGACAAAAACAAGACCAAGAGCATCACCATCAGCTGCGTCAAGGGCATCAACGCCTCCTACGTCACCGTGCACGTGGACAACTCCCGCGATATCGGGGTGAGTAGAGGACTGAAAGGGACGTATTTCTCCAAAATCCAATTAATTAATAATTAACCACAATCTAAGATTAATGGAAAAACTGTCTGTTTTCATAGAGAAGAGCGGCTTTAATATCAATCTCACTTCACAGAACAAAGTCACCTCCGTGACGTTCCTGTGTGGCAAAGCCGTGGAGGACCTCTGCAGAATCAAACAGGTTTGGCCTCTTATTTTTGTAATTTTCTAAAAATACATAAAAAAATCCCCCAAGTTATGAACTTGAAGGAGAGCGATGCATTGAATGGGACACAGACATAGGAGCAGTTGGATTCATACCCACGGTAACACACACTGAATATGTATTTGTATTTATTATGGAACCCCATTAGCTTCCTGGGCTCCAGCAAAATTAAGGCACTTATACAATTTTAAAAACATTACAATATATTCACAACAGATTTCAAAACACATTAATTAACACATATGTGCTGCAGGCCATGGCTTTACACGCCAGACCAGCCCCAGGCATCTGATTGGGTATGTTGTGTAAATAAGGAAAGGACTTAAATAATCACCCTAAGCTGTGCCTCTGGTTAAAAGTTGGTCACTATATGTATTGCACTACTAATTGGGAATATAAGTGAGATACAGCCTAATATAGCTAACCACTATACTACAGCATATGGCAATCTTACAGCAATTAAAGCCCTTCTGTACAATGTGTATTGTAATTTGCTGTACGTAATAAAATCTGTTTTCAAAAGAAGGAACAAAAGAAAAGCAGTACTAAACATTTTGATTCACCCCGGTGTCAATACAACCTTAACTCACCAATCCCTTCTCCCCACCTCTCTCCAGATCGACCTCGACTCGCGTCACATGGGCTGGGTGACCAGCGAGGTTCCTGGGGGAGACCACCATGTGATCAAAGTGGAGCTGAAGGGGCCCGAGAACACGCTGCGGGTGCGCCAGGTCAAGGTGTTGGGATGGAAGGAGGGCGAGAGCATCAAGATTGCGGGTCAGATCTCGGCCAGCGTGGCCCAACAGAAGAACTGTGAGGCCGAGACACTCCGCGTGTTCCGCCTCATTACCTCACAGGTCGGTTCAACTGTCAATCACACTATGGGGTCAAAATGTTCACTTTAGATCTAAGAGAATTGGCTAGGTTAAAGTTTTACCGTTGGTGTGTGTGTGTATGTAGGTGTTTGGGAAGCTGATCTGCGGAGATGCTGAGCCCACCCCTGAACAGGAGGAGAAGAACCTGCTGTCATCACCAGAGGGAGAGGATAAGGTCAGGGGTCATGCTGTATACCAGGGGTTCCCAACCTTTTTCACCCACTATTTCACACTGTAACTTTTTAGCAAATTAAGATGATAAATATTGTTGTTTACATTTTATTGTTTACCTGTCATCAGGCGCCTTCAGATGCAGACCTGAAGGAACACATGGTGGGCATAATTTTCAGCCGGAGCAAGCTGACCAACCTGCAGAAACAGGTCAGTAGTCTCCTACCTGACAACCTATGGAATACCTGGCCAATATAGTGCAATTAACTACAATATAAAACTACAATACAATGTGATCTCTGGCTACAATAATCCTCAGTAGCAGGCTTTGAGGGACAGGGTTCAAGCCCCTGACTCTGCTTACCCTCTCCATGTTATCTTAACACTTTAAATCGACTTCATATCCCTCTTTCGCTTTCCTCACCCTTCCCCCTTCTAGGTGTGCGCCCACATAGTCCAGGCCATTCGCATGGAGGCGACCCGTGTGCGTGAGGAATGGGAGCATGCCATCTCCAGCAAGGAAAATGCCAACTCGCAGCCCAGCGATGACGACGCCTCCTCAGACGCCTACTGCTTCGAGTTGCTCTCCATGGTGCTGGCACTGAGCGGCTCCAACGTGGGCCGCCAATACCTGGCCCAGCAGCTAACACTGATGCAGGACCTGTTCTCGCTGCTGCACACGGCCTCGCCGCGTGTCCAGAGACAGGTGGGCAGTGTTATTTTCGTCATCAAGAATTGTGACTAAAATAGACTAAAAACACTAATTTTTCAGTGGTAATTGACGAGAGATAGCTGGCTAAATAGAAAAAACTAGAACCAAAAAAAAATCTCTGCCACTAAAATCTGACTACTAAGTGGACTGGACAATAGTTTTTGGAGAGATTGAGAGCATTTCAGTGATAAGCACAATTAATATTAGAAGCACAGATGTGCAGCCTAGTTCTGTTCATTAGTGGAAAAGACACGCCGCACCCGGCACCCGTCCTTCATCAGCTGGTGAGCTGCCTGGGAGCAAGCGATGAGTGTGGGCAGACAGGCTCCGTTCTGACTCCGCTTCCGATTATACACATCGTGCAGACGACTCTTGCTTCCCCATAGCTAATCAGTCACCACCAGCCTTCTAGTTATATACCCGTTGCTTGGTTATGAAACACAAGCTGCTTTATGAAATTAAAAACAATATTAGCATTAAGTTTAATAGTAAAACAATAGTCTAGCTATGTTTTTCTCTCCCTTGAGTAAAGAAAGGTTTTAGATTTTGTAGTCTCACTCAACCCTCGCACTTTACCCACTGCATTTCATGGCTAGGTTCTGTAGCCCGACGTACTAACCAAGTCTCCCTCTTTTCCTCAGAGAAAACAGCATTGCCGTTCAAAAGATATGACCCATAATACCGGTGCTAAGTTTTTTTTAATTTCGATTGTTCATTGGCGGGCCACATTTTGCATTCATTAAGCATATCGCTGGCCGTTCTAAATCTAGGCTACTTGCTGACCGGACCGTTAATCATTTGTTTAGGCTACACCTTGTTCAGTCATGTTACCTCATTACCTAGCTATAGCTAACAACCTGGAGCGCGTTCAGCAGGATGCAGCATTTTTTAACTTTCAGATAGAAATATGTTATGGACGAGAAACATGCCTCTAAAGGCGTCAGCATGCTTCTGTTCTTGAGTAATCCAAGATGGCATATTTTTTATTTATATATTTGTAATAATGACAATTACAACAATACTGAATGAACACTTATTTTAACTTAATACATCAATAAAATCAATTTAGTCTCAAATAAATAAGTAATGAAACATGTTCAATTTGGTTTAAATGATGCAAAAACAAAGTGTTAGAGAAGAATGTCAAAGTGCAATATGTGCCATGTAAAAAAGTAAACGTTTAAGTTCCTTGCTCAGAACATATGAAAGCTGGTGGTTCCTTTTAACAGGATTCTTCAATATTCCCAGGTAAGAAGTTTTATGTTGTAGTTATTATAGGACTATTTCTCTCTATACCATTTGTATTTAATATACCTTTGACTATTGGATGTTCTAATAGGTACTTTAGTATTGCCAGGCTAATCGCGGGAGTTGATAGGCTTGAAGTCATAAACAGCACAATGCTTGAAGCACAGCGAAGAGCTGCTGGCAAATGCAAGAAAGTGCTGTTTGAATGAATGCTTACGAGCTGCTTTCTACCACCGCTCAGTCAGACTGCTCTATCAAATCATAGACTTAATTATAATAAACACACAGAAATACAAGCCTTAGGTCATTAATATGGTCAAATCCGAAAACGTTTATTCTTTCAGTGAAATACGGAACAGTTATGCATTTTATCTAACGGGTGGCACCCCTAAGTCTAAATATTGCTGTTACGTTGCACAACCTTCAATGTTATGTCATCATTGTGTACAATTCTGGCAAATTAATTACGGTCTTTGTTAGGAAGAAATGGTCTTCACACAGTTCGCAACGAGCCAGGCAGCCCAAACTGCTGCATACACCCTGACTCTGCTTACACAGAACGCAGGAGAAGTGACACTAGTTGAAGTCCCTAGTTGAAAGAAATTCATGTTAGCAGGCAATATTAACTAAATATGCAGGTTTAAAAATATATATGTGTGTTGATTTTAAGAAAGGCATTGATGTTTATGGTTAGGTACACATTGGTGCAACGACAGTGCTTTTTTTCGCGAATGCACTTGTTAAATCACCCGTTTGGCGAAGTAGGCTGTGATTCAATGATAAATTAACAGGCACCGCATCGATTATATGCAACGCAGGACAAGCTAGATAAACTAGTAATATCATCAACCATGTGTAGTTAACAAGTGTGATTATGTTAAGATTGATTGTTTTATATAAGATACGTTTAATGTTAGCTAGCACCTTACGTGACTCCTTGGTGCACTCGCATAACAGGTATTCAGCCTGCCACGCTGTCTCCTCGTGGAGTGCAATGTAATCGGCCATAATCGGTGTCCAAAAATGCTGATTACAGATTGTTATGAAAACTTGAAATCGGCCCTAATTAATCAGCCATTCTGATTAATCGGTCGACCTCTACTCTAGAGACAATACCTCGCTCATCGTCACTCAATGCCTAGGTTTACCTCCACTGTATTTCCCTCCACTGTATTCACCTACCATACCCTTGGCTGTATATCATGCCTTAAATCTATTCTTCCGTGCCCAGAAACCTGCTCCTTTTACTCTCTGTTCCGAACGCACTTGTCGACCAGTCCTTATAGCCTTTAGCCATACCTTTATCCTACTCCTCCTCTGTTCCTCTGGTGATGTAGAGGTTAATCCAGGCCCTGCAGTGCCTAGCTCCACTCCCATTCTCCAGGCGCTCTCAGTTGTTGACTTCTGTAACCCGTAAAAGCCTTGGTTTCATGCATGTTAAAACTTCTTGTGACTCTCAAACCCGGATCCGGGAGCGTAATCATCGCCTGACACAAATTAGCATAACGCAACGGACATAAATCTTCCTAGAAAATATTCCTATTCATGAAATTCACAAGTGAAATATATTGGAACACAGCTTAGCCTTTTGTTAATCACCCTGTCATCTCAGATTTTCAAAATATGCTTTACAGCCAATGCTAGACAATCATTTGTGTAAGTTTATCATAGCCTAGCATAGCATTATGCCTTGCTAGCAGCAGGCAACCTTGTCACGGAAATCAGAAAAGCAATCAAATAAAATCGTTTACCTTTGATGAACTTCGGATGTTTTCACTCACGAGACTCCCAGGTAGATAGCCAAAGTTCATTTTTTCCCAAAATATTATTTTTGTAGGCAAAATAGCTCCGTTTGTTCTTCACGTTTGGCTGAGAAATCGCCCAGAAATTGCGGTCACCACAACGCCGAAAAATATTCCAAATTAGCTCCATAATATCGACAGAAACATGGCAAACGTTGTTTATAATCCATCCTCAAGGTGTTTTTCTAATATCTATTCGATAATATATCCGTCGGGACAATTTGTTTTTCTCTAGGACCGATTGGAGTAATGGCTACCTCTGTATTTTACGTGAGAATCTCTCTCGGAGCCACCATGTGACCACTTATGCAATGTGGCCGCCTGCGGCTATTCTTCAACAGAAATGCGTAAAACTATGTCACAATGCTGTAGAAACCTTGGGGAATACGTAGAAAGCGTAAGCTCGTTGGTGGTACATTCACAGCCAAATAGGGAGTCATTGGAACGCAGCGCTTTCAAAACCTGGGGCACTTCCGGATTGGATTTTTCTCAGGCTTTCGCCTGTAACATCAGTTCTGTTATACTCACAGACAATATCTTTACAGTTTTGGAAACGTTAGTGTTTTCTATCGAAAGCTGTCATGAGAAGCCTCCTCCCTAAATTTGTTTTATTCACTGCTTTAGCACACACTGCCAACCCGGGTGTCCTAGTCGTGTCTGAATCCTGGCTTAGGAAGGCCACCAAAAACCCTGAAATTTCCATCCCTAACTATAACATTTTCCAACAAGACAGAACTGTCAAAGGGGGTGGAGTTGAAATCTACTGCAGAGATAGCCTGCAGAGTTCTGTCATACTATCCAGGTCTTTGCCCAAACAATTTTAGCTTCTACTTATAAAAAATCCACTTTTCCAGAAACAAGTCTCTCACTGTTGCTGCTTGCTATTGACCACCTTCTGCCCCCAGCTGTGCCCTGGACGCCATATGTGAATTGATTGCCCCCCATCTATCGTCAGAGCTCATACTGTTAGGTGACCTAAACTGGGACATGCTTAACACCCTGGCTGTCCTACAATCTAAGCTAGATGCCCTCAATCTCACACAAATAATCAATGAACCTACCAGGTACAACCCCAAATCCGCAAACACGGGCACCCTCATAGATATCATCCTAACCAACCTGCCCTCCAAATACACCTCTGCTGTCTTCAACCAGGATCTCAGCGATCACTGCCTCATTGCCTGCATCCTTAATGGGTCTGCGGTCAAACGACCACCCCTCATCACTGTCAAATGCTCCCTAAAACACTTTGGCGAGCAGGCCTTTCCAGTCGACCTGGCTCGGGTATCCTGGAAGGACATTGACCTCATTCCGTCAGTAAGAGGATGCCTGGTTATTCTTTAAAAGTGCTTTCCTCACCATCTTAAATAAGCATGCCCCATAAAAAAAAAATTGAACCAGGAACCAGGTTCACTCCACCTGACTGCCCTTGACCAGCACAAAAATATTCTGTGCGTACTGCATTAGCATTGAATAACCCCCACGATATGCAACTTTTCAGGGAAGTTAGGAACCAATATACACAGGCAGTTAGGAAAGAAAAGGCTAGCTTTTTCAAACAGAAATTTGCATCCTGTAGCACAAACTCCCCAAAAGTTCTGGAACACTGTAAAGTCCATGGAGAATAAGAACACCTCCTCCCAGCTGCCCAATAAATCCACTATAATTGGGAATTTCAAGCATTTTTCTACGTCCGGCCATGCTTTCCACCTGGCTACCCCTACCCGGTCAACAGCCCTGCATCCCCCACAGCAACTTGCCCAAGCCCCCCGCATTTTTCCTTCACCCAAATCCAAATAGCCAATGTTCTGAAAGAGCTGCAAAATCTATTATCCGCCGCAATTGTTGCAACCCGTTTTACTAGCCTGTTCAACCTCTTTTTGTATCGTCTGAGATCCCCAAAGATTGGAAAGCTGCCTCGGTCATTCCCCTCTTCAAAGGGGGAGACACTCTAGACCCAAACTGTTACAAACCTATATCTATCCTACACTGCCTTTCTAAGGTCTTCGAAAGCCAAGTTAACAGATCACCCACCATTTCGAATCCCACCGTACCTTCTCCGCTATGCAATCTGGTTTCCGAGCTGGTCATGGGTACACCTCAGCCACGCTCAAGGTCCTGAACGATATCATAACCGCCAGCAATAAGAGACAATACTGTGCAGCTGTATTCATAGACCTGGCCAAGACTTTTCGACTCTGTCAATCACCACATTCTTATCGGCAGACTCAACAGCCTTGGTTTCTCAAATGACTGCCTCGCCTGGTTCACCAACTGCTTCTCAGACAGAGTTCAGTATATCAAATCTGAGGGCCAGTTGTCCGGATCTCTGGCAGTCTCTATGAGGGTGCCACAGGGTTCAATTTTCGGGCCGACTCTTTTCTTTGTATACATAAATGATGTCGCTCTTGCTGCTGGTGATTCTCTGATCCACCTCTACGCAGACGACACCATTCTGTATACTTCTGGCCCTTCTTTGGACACCGTGTTAATTAACCTCCAGACGATCTTCAATACCATACAACTCTCCCTCCGTGGCCTCCAACTGCCCTTAAATGCAAGTAAAACTAAATGCATGCTCTTCAACCGATCGCTGCCCGCACCTCCCCGCCGTCCAGCATCATTACTCTAGACGGTTCTGACTTAGAATATGTGGACAACTTCAAATACCTAGGTATGTATAGTTAGATTGTAAACTCTCCTTCCAGACTCACATTAAGCATCTCCAATCCAAAATCAAATCCAAAATCGTCTTCCTATTTCGCAACAAAGCATCAAAGCACTCATGCTGCCAAACATATCCTCGTAAAACTGACTATCCTACCGATCCTTGACTTCTGTCATTTACAAAATATTCTCCAACACTCTACTCAACAAATTGGATGCAGTCTATCACAGTGCCATCCGTTTTGTCACCAAAGTCCCATATACTACCCACCACTGCAACCTGTGTGCTCTCGTTGGCTGGCCCTCGCTTCATATTTGTCGCTAAACCCACTGGCTCCAGGTCATCTATAAGTCTTTGCTAGGTAAAGCCCCGCCTTATCTCAGCTCACTGGTCACCATAGCTGCACCCACGCGTAGCACGCACTCCAGCAGGTATATTTCACTGGTCACCCCTAAAGCCAATTCTTCCTTTGGCCGCCTTTCCTTCCAGTTCTCTGCTGCCAATGACTGGAACAAATTGGAGAAAAAAAACACTGAAGCTGGAGACCCATATCTCCCTCACTAACTTTAAGCACCAGCTGTCAGAGCAGCTCACAGATCACTGCATCTGTCATAGCCCATCTGTAAATTGCCCATCCAACTACCTCACCCCCATACTATTATTATTTATTTTTTCTTTGCACCCCAGTATCTCTACTTGCACATTCATCTTCTGCACATCTATCACTCCAGTGTTTAATTGCTAAATTGTAATTATTTTGCCACTATGGCCTATTTATTGCCTTACCTCCCTTATCTTACCTCATTTGCACACACTGTATATATACTTTTTCTATTGTGTTATTGACTGTATGTTTGTTTATTCAATGTGTAACTCTGTTGTTGTTTGTGTCGCACTGTTTTGCTTTATCTTGGCCAGGTCGCAGTTGTAAATGAGAACTTGTTCTCAACTGGCCTACCTGGTGAAATAAAGACTTTCACTTGACAAACTAGAAAAAACATCAATAGTGATGTTGGTCCATATTGAGACTTCCTCAATATAGTCAGAATTTATATAAGATAACTCAAGAAATCTAACATTAATTTAGTTATTTTTGCCGAGGAGATCTTAGTCCTGGAATTTTACATCTAACTGAGATGTTTGGTGCATTATTTGTCAATGAAATAACGTGCTTGAAAATGAGTCGTCTCTCGTTGAATGACAAACACTTCATTGAAGAGTCCCTACTGTTGACCAATCAACAAGGTGCGTAGACTTTGTTGACCAAGGTGCGTAGACTTCAGCTACTGGCTTTGGCTTGCCTTGAGAAAAATTTTTTGCCTGCACGAACAGCCGAAAAAACCCTTGCCAAAGACCAAAGCGAACAAAAATATACCAAAATGTCATAATACAGTGCATTCGGAAAGTATTTAGACCCCTTGACTTTATCTACATTTTGTTACATTTACAGCCTTATTCTAAAATGGATTTTTTTCCTCTATCTACACACAATACCCCAGATCTTCAGAGACTTGTCCCTTAGCTACTCATGCAATGTCTTGGCTGTGTGTGTAGGGTCTCTGTTCTGTTCTGAGCGCTCTGGAGCAGGTTTTCATTAAGGATCTCTCTGTACTTTGCTCCGTAAATCTTATCCCTCGATCCTGACTAGTCTCCCAGTCCCTGCCACTGAAAAACATACCCACAGCATGATGCTGCCACCATGCTTCACAGTAGTGCCAGGTTTCCTCCAGACATGACAGTTGTCATTCAGGCTAAATCGTTCAATATTGGTTTCATCAGACCAGAGAATCTTGATTCTCATGCTGGTGCCTTTTGGCAAATGCCAAGCTGGAGTGGCATCCGTCTGGCCACTCTATCATAAACGTCTGATTGGTGGAGTGCTGCAGAGAAGGTTGTCCTTCTGGAAGGTTCTCCCATCTCCACAAAGGAATTCTACAGCTTTGTCAGAGTAACCATCTGGTTCTTGGTCACCTCCCTGAACAAGGTCCTTCTCCCCCAATTGCTCAGTTTGGCCGGACGGCCAGCTCTAAGAAGTCTTAGTGGTTCCAAACCTCTTCCATTTAAGAATGATGGAAGCCACTGTGTTCTTGAGGACCTTCAATGCTGCAGACTTTTTTTTGGTACCCTTCCCCAGATCAGTGACTCAACACAATCCGGTCTCGAAGCTCTATGAACAATTGCTTCAACCTCATGGCTTGGTGTTTGCTCTGACATGCACTGTCAACTTTGGGACCTTATATAGACAGGTGTATGCCTTCCCAAATAATGTCCAATCAACTGACTTTACCACAAGTGGACTTGGAATCACGTTTTTGATTTGTCATTATCGTGTATTGTGTG